>NC_067125.1:21989120-22289120 GCF_021347895.1 Acanthochromis polyacanthus
GTCTGGTAACAGCTGCAGCCAAGCGGATGATCACCCACAACATTAAAACATTTACGGGTGACATGTTGCTGTCACTGATCATGCTACAGTGTTACAGTGCAGTGTTATTCTGCGAAATCTTGTCTTCTGGCAATCATGTGGATGTTACTTTGACATGTACACCCACCCGAAGATTCGTCAAAGTCTAGCACTTGATTGCAAGTTCCACAGATCCAAATCCGATCAAGCATCCATGAGATGAATAACCCTGAATCACAGAGGCCCTATCCCTCAACTCACAGGACCCGGAGGATCCTCTGCCAAGGCCTCAATGCTAGACATCACAGGACAATCCCACAGCCTGTGGCCATGTCCCAACCCATCAGCGTTCTTGTGCAAGCATAAGGGGGACCTGCACAGTTTCAAGGAGAAGGTTGCAATGTTGTGGCTATAGTAAATTCACTGTCATTACTGTGATTGAATAGCTTCTCTACATTTGCATTTTAAGTCAATAAATGTACTTTATCTTTCATGCGCTTTGCTTTCTCATATGATAGCATTTCTATAAAAGCAAGTTTTACAACAAAAATGGGCCAGACGCTAAATTAATAATGGAAAAAGCGAAAGATATTTCATGTTTTTTTATGTTTAATAAGCTCTGTGATTTGCCCATTTTACTTTAAGATGCCCTTAAATGTCCTAATGATACAAACAACTGAAATAAGTATTTGCAATATCACAAACATATTTTTGAAATGTAGTGATTTCAAACAGAATACACGGGCAAATCTACAGTCATATGCAGCATTTAGGACTAGTTCAGTCTCGTTTTACCTCACAGCCAACAAATTCCGCACTTACTGTGTTTCCAGTAGAAGTAGGCACATGTTTTTAGTGGCAAACCCCTACGTCCATCAAACAGCAGGCGAACATGGTTAGAGATTAGCTGGTAAACATAGTGCAGTATTTCACAGCCAGAGAGCCACACATTTCCATTCAGAGTTGGGGGAGGCAAAAATCAAAGTAAGGAGACTGGACTTAAATTTGTCAAGTGGACACAAGGCCAACTTGAAATGAATAGTTAACGTTTAGAAAAAAAAAAAGATTAATGCAGCTTTAAACATCAGAAAGGTCATTCAATTTAAAAATATATAAATATATATTGCAAAAAATAAGTGGAAACTTGATAATGTCAGTGCAATGTTATTGTGTCCATTATGTATCTACAATTATCTTTACAGTTATGTTGAATTTTGTTCAAAAGAATATTTTTTGATGCACATATCTAATTAGTATTTAGGATCATTATGTGTCTTTGTCCATAAAATAAAAGGAAGAACTTTACAGATGTAAACTTTAAAAAGCTTTTAATACCCAGCACAATTTATTAGCATGGAGACATAATAATAATAATAATAATAATAATTATAACTGACAAAAAAATATAGTATTAAACCAAAATTAGTCATTAATTCTGCGTCAAATCCAAGCCACCCCCCATCTACTTTCTCCTCCTCAGAATGTACACAACAGTTATGATTATAAAGGGGAACAGCTCTGGAACAGGGGTTGAAGTCCCAGCTGGGTGTAGCTGTGGTCCCCCCTGTCTCCCAGTCTCACCCATCCTATCTTCATCTCGCCCCCCTGCAGTGCATCAAGCCCCATTAACCCCCCGCCTGCCTCTCTGCAGGCTCCCTGTGTGCTTAACACAGTGGCGTTAGCGTAAAAGATGTGCCCGCGCCTCCAGATGAGCTTTGCACAGTTTAATAGAGGTCTTGGAGAGGTCCACATTAATATAGTAAGGCCGCTGAGAGGAGGCCATGACTTACGCCTCCCACTCCCCCCACCCCTACACCCTGTCTCCCCCCATTTTTCTCTCCTTATTTATTTATTTATTTTTCGAGACAAGTCATTTGGTGGTGTGGTGACACGACCATCCTCACACTGGCGGTGCAATGCAAACTTTAACCCCACAGCTGGGTTACAGCTTTCTCCTCTCATCTCTGTGTGTTGACAGCCGTGGTCAAACAGTCACACTAAGGTGGCGACTTGTGCTGCCTTCAGCATTGTGCGAATATGTTGGAGCTTCCATCTGAGTAAAGCCCTTGGCACATGGGGCATAGTGTTAAAGAAGGAATTTACTGAGAGACCTTTGGTTTAGCAACTTACTTCAGGCTACTCCTGCTCAGATCCCTTGATATTCCTTGCTTGATTGACTGTCATACACAAGGGTGGTCATACCTGATGCAGAACAGTTTGTGGCTCAGTTCTATATGCTATATAGTCAGATTTCTTAACCTGGTACCACTTTGGACCACCTCAACAAAAACTAGCAGATAGCCACCAGCGAATAAATGCAGCATGCATGTATGTAGACACTTTATTTTGAAATCAAAAATGTAAGAATAGCTGAAAGCAAGACAGTAAGACCTGTGAAGTGATTTCACAATGTATCTGATATACAGCTCTTCTTACATACCTGATCGGCCTTTCTCATGTCTGTTCTTGTAATTTTACAGGTGGGGTTCTTCAAGGAATCATCCCAGACCTTGTTGTCTTTCAGTTTTATTCCTCCCTTCATGGATTACTCATTTCTAAACCATATATTTTCTATGTTCAAGAACATTCAGATGTGTTTGATGCTAAAACCAAATTACCAGCATGATTCAAAGAACATTAGTCTTACTGATAGCAGAAACTGGAAAGCCAATATTTAATTTATTTTGTTTCCAAGCTGGCCAGATCTATCAAAAGTTATTTTACTGTTTGTTTTAAAGGAAATCAAGGGACTGAAACTGTCTTGCATGTCTGATCTTTGAATCCTTCATATCACAGATCCTTGTTTTGTCTTAGTTTTTGTATTGTTTAAGCACAAAGGGGTTATGCCTTTAGTGCCTCTATAGTTTAATGAATAGTAGTGGAGGATAGTAAAGTAGATTTTTACCGCTGGCTTCAAAATTTTACCTCCATTTGTGTTGATTTTGGTGTCCTATAAAAGAGGGACTTGACTTGTAACTGATGCTGATGCAACTGATATTTTTTAAATGTCCTCCCATTAAATACACCCCTAGGTAGGCATACTAATGGGCAAAGAAAACATGAGATGATGGGATTATAGAGCTACAAAGGAGGTCTGGATGGTTGGTCAGGAGAATGTCCATTTCAAACTAATCAGGGTCTGCATTTCTTTTTATTATGACAGTTCCATGGCCTCAACCACATGTTTGTTCCTATACCTATGACAATGAACTGGTCTTGGTTGAGCTAACCCACCAGAAGCGAAACACATCTGTAGGAGCAGCAGATGCTTCTGCGTGTTGTATCAGATGTGGTGGCCCATTTGGCCATTCAGGTTGGAGGACTTGCTTGAAATGCAGAAGCCTGACAAGAGTGGCAGCTGACATTTTGACCTGTCTGATGACATGGTAAGCTTGGCGGTTTTTCCCATTGACATCTACCAACCCACACAAGAAGCTTACTGAGGAAGACTGCACTGGTGGTGTTTTGCTTTTGGCTTTAGAGCAGGTGCCACATGCAGTTCTGAACAATTTGTGTGGTATCATACACTTCCCCAGACATACAACTCCATTGTACCCATAGTGATTGTAATTTTTTACTTTTCCGACTCCTTCATAACTCTGACCCGTGTCACCTTATCAACTACCATCCATACCCATCTCCCCTCAACTTTCAATCTCCACCTCTCTTTCTTTCCTCTCCACTATTTTCGTTCAACATATAGCTCCCTTCCTAGCTATACCATTTTCTCCCTTCTTCCTCCTCTTCCCACCCCCTGCTCCCTTTTCTCCATCCCCACCGCCACCACCACCACCACTGCCCCCCTCCTCCCCTGTTTCCCTTCCTGCACAGCCGTCACTCTGAATTATTTTCAATGAGCTCCTTTATAGCGGGCGCCAGATCTCAGCTCCAACTCATCACTGAGCACAGGGCTGGGGGGGACGCGCTCTGCATTTCGATCAGCTCTGAGCCTCCACTTTGCTATTAACCCCTTTCACACTAAACCCCACCACCACCACCTCCTTCTCCTTCATCACCCGCTCCCTCTTTCTGCACCTTAGCTCACTCTATTTCTCTGCCCATGTTGATGCTCTCACCTTTCTACCTCCATTTCTCAACCAGATTTTTATATATTCTTTTACTACCAATTTTCTGTAAAGTCTTTCTTCTGACTGTCAGCAGCATCCATCCACTCTTGGCTCCTAATTCAGTAACATGAGCAGCATGATTTTGTTTGTAAAACAGCACTGCCAAACTGACATTTTTTTTCATTCTGTTTTTTTTTTTTAATTCAAAGCATACTGACACGATAAAGCTTTAAATAATTTTAAAACTTGGACTGTGACAAATCAGTACCTGCAATAACAATTTAGAAGCAGTTCAGGCACTATTTATGAAAACATATTCATAAACCAGGATGAGGACAAGTCATACATCAGTGTTCTCCATACCTTGAGTATGTCTAAAATGAGTATGACAGTCACGTTACTGCCCTGCTTCATTTCAGTGTGTGTGTGTGTGTGTGTGTGTGTGTGTGTGTGTGTGTGTGTGTGTGTGTGTGTGTGTGTGTGTGTCTGTCTTTCTGTCTGTCTAAAATGATTATGTAATAGATGCATCAAAGATTCACTTGAAGGAAAATGTTGCAAAATAAGTTTTTATTTAGAATCCAAACTCTAACTAGAGAAGAACTAAAATGTTGAACTGTTACTGAATGCCTCCTACCATTGTCGCATTAGTGGCACAACATATGTGACGAACACTTTTGTGGACAAGGCATTGTTTGTTCACAAAATTACTGATAAGGCCAACAGATATGGTAACTTGCTCAAAACCTCAATCAGTATGTTCTTACCAGTGACAATTTAAGGGATCTAGCAGCTGAAAAATGAGTCACTTTATTAGTCTAAGGTCGAAAGCAATGGCAATGTCTGGCCAAGCTGGTGCAAATACATGACCAAAGTGGTAACCATTCTCAACATACTCTTGTGAAGGTGATAACCTTTAGTCACCAAGTAGCAACAAAGAGCTAATCAGTGTATTTCCATTAAGTAATAAAGAATCAGGATGTCTGTAAAAGAACATGTTCTGCAGGACCGAACCTTCTGCAAAACTAAAACACAGAAAGTAGAATGCACCACAGTTCAGACGGGGAAAAAATTAAAATGATTTTCTCTTGTTAAGGTCATGTATTTTTGATAAAGAGAAATAATTTTTAGTATTATCACAATCAGCAAGTTTGGTGATCTAAAACATGTAGCCCTGCAACAGAAACCAGAGTCCCATCACTGATGTGTTTTATTTAGTGATAACTCAAGTCAAAGCATGCAGCCTCACACTTTCACTTTCAGTTTGTAGTGAATTTGGGAACTAACACAATGCTTAATGTAACGACATTGTTAAAGGTGGGCTCAGTGATTTATAAATTTCCTCCAAAGCACTGTCAGAAGGGCAGCACATCTGAGACTGTGTTAAAGACTGATACTTTAGAATACTTTTGAATGTTTTATTATTTTATTATTTAACAAACTTTTTATACTTAAAGTTGTGTGTAATTTAAAACACTCGGGTCTATACTTCAGTGTATATGGTGCAACATATGCCAAGGTGGTGCACTGTGCCTGCTGTGGTTTTGGATAGGCCTGAACCACATTATTACAAAGAGTTAATGACGTCAAGCTGTATGCCAGGAATGAACAAGACATTAACTCACTGAGCCACCTCACCAGGATGGATAGAGAAGACATCAAGATATCATTTGGATGGGAAAAGTGTGACCACATTGTAACTAAGAGAGGGGACATGATCAGGGCTGAGGTGATGGAGTTACCAGATAAATGGACATACAAGACAGATTACATCTGGTACAATAACTGAGGTCTGTGTCCAGATACTATCTATCTATCCATCTATCCATCCATCCATCCATCCATCCATCCATCCATCCATCCATCCATCCATCCATCATTCCACTTACAAAAAATCTATTTTATGCAGTAAGCAAAAGTTGAAAATAAGAAATACGAGTGGCCTTTCAGGTGTTTCGCTGAGCAAGTCAAACAGTTATCACTTTCTAATGTTTTAACCACACATATACTGTATGTTGTCACATTAAAACCCTATTCACACATTAACTAAAATTACTCATTTCAATATATCAGAAGCATTTAAATATTTAACCTGAGAATTGTACAAATGGATTTATTACTGTGAAAGTGCTGTTCAGATTTTGTCTGCACAGGTGGAATGATCTTTACGTAGATCATACTAATGTCTCAGAGGTTAATTTAAGCTTCACCATTCAATTTTGACAGTTTTTTTGAACATTTTCCATGGTTTTCTTGATGAGATACAGGAAGAAAATGCCAGTAAAGAATGTTTATTATTATTATTATTATTATTATTAGTAGTAGTAGTAGTATTTAAAGTTTAGTGAAAATCCTTTTATGCACAGAATCATGATATAATTGAGACTAGTTCATAGTGTGAAAAAATGAACATGGCTTTGAAGGTTTTTCAATTTTTCTCTTCCAGCTAATTCACTTGTACTTATATGAACTTTGAGCAGAGTAAGAGTACTTGTGTCTGAGGATATTCTGACAGTATTTCCATTGCTGCTGATTCTGAGGGACACGTCGTCTTTTTCCAGCTCCCACCTCCCTCTGCAATCTCCCAGCTCAGTCTGCCCGCTGTGGGAGAAACCTGTCCAAGCACATCCTCCTGGCAGAGCAGTAAACGCTTCCCTGTTTCCTGTCTGATGATATTCTATAGAGCTGTGGATACATATCACTCACTTCCCGGGACTCTGTCGAAGCCTTCTTTTGAGACAAGTTTTTACATTTTGTGGGGGAAATTGGAAATGTAGTTTGATTTGTCAATACGGTGAGACCCAGATATGATAATATCAAGTTATTATTTTCCATGTACTGAATGTAGAACATGAGGAGTGACAGTGAGCTGAGAAATATTCCTGGGAATAAGTTACATTCACTGTGCATCACATTGAGAACAGTGTTTCTGTAGGGCTTGGGCACAAAGAGTCCACTGAGTGAGGTTGCTGCTTAACTGGACTCTGATAGAACTTGTGTTAATCGCTCTGTCTGTCATCCCGTCGCTCTAAGGCAAGATTAAACTGTAGTGTAAAAGCAAAGTCAGGAAAACCCCTAAAAAGACTCTCTGTCTCACTCTTGCCGACAGCTCGGAGGCACGTGCCAACCATGAGGCGTATCCGTTATCGCAGAAATTTATCTTCAAGACTTCTCGATTAGTGAACAGCAGCAATGACCCGTCACCAGTTCTGATTCGCTCTTCGCCCATTTTATGTAGTAGCCTATAGGAATGTAGGACGGGGAGATATCTTTCCAGCAGCAGCCAGCCACCATTGTTAAGAATAACGTCTGTCCCCTGCAGGAATGATTTGTCATCTACAGAGAGTTCAGGTTTGGTGGCTGTCACTCCCTTTTCAAGTTGGGAAAGCCTGTTTGTTTGAAGATCACTTGACTGTGCTGAATCAATTAAGTCATCCATGGCTAATCCAGGAAGAGTGTGAGGAATTGATTTGGGGACGCAGCCCAGTGATGGGTTTGACAGTGGCATTGTTTATCCTCTATATGGTGACATACAGTCGTCAGTTAGAACAGGACCAGGAACAGGGCAGAAGGGCAGAATGAGTGGTGTTTGTTGGAATGTAGGGGATTCCTTCATGGATAATTCTGTATTTATTCTGATTATATATGAATTTAAAATGAATTCTTTCCAGTCTGAAAAAACACAATTTAATCTTCACAACACACAGAACATACAGAACCCTATTTGAAAATGCAGGTTGTTCATAATTAGTGTCTATAAAGACAATGGACATGGGGAATATTAATATTATATACCGTATATATATATATATATATATATATATATATATATATATATATGGCATGCCGTTTAGGAAATTATATATATAATGAAAGTCGATATATATATAATGAAACTTGATATATATATAATGAAACTTGATATATATATATAATGAAAGTCGATATATATATAATGAAACTTGATATATATATAATGAAACTTGATATATATATAATGAAAGTCGATATATATATAATGAAACTTGATATATATATAATGAAACTTGATATATATATATATATATCAACTTTCATTATATATATATCGACTTTCATTATATATATATATCAACTTTCATTATATATATATCTCGACTTTCATTATATATATATATATCGACTTTCATTATATATATATATCGACTTTCACTATATATATATCAACTTTCATTATATATATATCAAGTTTCATTATATATATATATCAACTTTCATTATATATATATCAAGTTTCATTATATATATATCGACTTTCATTATATATATATATCAACTTTCATTATATATATATATCAAATCTTTTTTTCCTACCGAGCCCCGGAAGGGACATGTCCGTATGGCGAAGCGACAACGAAGGACACTCACCCGGACGAGAATTTTATTGAGTTTTATTTTAAAATCGGCCTGAAACACACAGACATTCAAGCAGTGCGATGCGCTAAGAGTCTGCCATGCAGACCAGCGATCCTGATAATGGTAAGTTTTATTTCTCCAACATCCTGCTGTTATCCTACTATGAATACGCTAGCTACAACAGTCCCACATCAGTATTATGAACGTTCCGCCAGCTAACGCGGTCCGGACACCGGATCAGTGATTAGAGGTTGGCGTTCAACTATTGTTTGCCAGCCAGTTAGCCGCTGGTAAGCTAACAAGCTATGAAACAACTCCTTATAAAACCGGAGGAAAGCAGCAGCAATATTTCAGTCCAAGACCTGTATTCAGAACCTCCCACGCTGTTGCACAATGACCCATTAATCATATTACTGAACTATATGGTTATCATTGAAATTTCCCTTGAAGAACCAGTGAACTCTTTGCGAACACATTTTAATTTATGTGTTGATTATGTTTCGTATCAGTAATACAAGTCTAAAAAACTGATTGAAATGATCAAGTTAACACAATGAAGTAAAGAGTACTGGTAATCTGCAGCTATTTTCATAATTTCAAGGTGAAATTCTGATGTGTGATTTTCTAGCTTTGCAGATGTGGAAATCCAATGCACTGATTTCTTATACACAGATGCTTTTGGTGTTTTTTGTTGTAAAATAAAACAAGGCATTTATCACTGTTGGAAATTATTACAGGTATTATTTGTAACACTTTCTAACATTGTATGGACAAAGCAATAAATCAGTTAATGGATAAAATCATTTGTATTACAGATGCTATCAACAGCATGTCTTGTTCATTTTATTTAGTTGTCGGCCTTGGATGATGAGGTCCAGTTACCAGGAGCACTAGTCTGCAGCTTACTGGTTCCGTCCTGCAGCTCCTCCACGCTGTCCTCCTCTCTACAGACCAAATCAAGTAAGATCTGTTTAGACTATGCAGACATCAACATGATCAGTATGTTATCTTTTGACCCATCCTAAAATCACAAAATAGAACATTTACTTTAAGTTAACTGTGTTTATGAAAATAGAAAATAATTACTGACAACTAGTACTTTTTGGTGCTTTTATGCAGGAAAAGGGAACCAGGAAGCTGCTGTGGATCCTCTGCAGTATCTGGAGAGGTCAGAGGAACGGTTCTTGGAACAGATCGGAAGACACCAAGACGTGACCTCTGCCATGCTCCAGAACATCCAGAAGATGAATGAAAACCTTGGTTGCACTGATGGGACGCATGGTGTCGGTGCTGGAGCAACTGTCCCAGAATTAAACTGCATTGTTGACTATTGGCTTTTCTAGAAAATAAATCTTTTTTAGTACTTCACCTGTTTTGTATTTTACTCATGCACTTTGGATGAATGAACAGAAATTTGTGATGAGAGATGCAAATTTTGTCTATAATCTACAGAGACTTTATTCAGTGTTCAGTGCACACTTTTGTTACACACATTTTGACAGATAAGCAGTTGTGCTTTTCAAGCAGATTTTAGTCAGAAACATCAGTAGCATACGTTGTTGTTTTTTTACTGTTACACCAATCTAGGTAGATAAACTGCACTACTGCAGCAGACATATTATTGAAATGTGCTTCTATTATGTGTCTACATACACTGCTCACAAATAGTTATTCAACTTTTGGGTGAAATTGATGGAAAATATAAAAAGTGCATGCTGTAGTGATATATCATAAAAGTAGGGTATTTAACTAGAAACATGCAATAGTGATTTCCTCATCTCAAAAAAAATTATTGAATCAAAAGCTAACAACAGTGGAGGGTATGTCACAATAAAAATGTCTCAGTTTGGACAGAACAGCAGCCTTCAGCTGAAATCCAGTACAATTGTGTCCCACCAGTGGCGTGATCATGGATGTGTCCAGGCAGCAGCTGACCTCTGCCTCGTAATTAGCCTTAAGACCAGCTATAAAGATAAACATAGATATTATCATTATCATCAACATATGGTGCATGTGTTTAACCTTTAAGCTATGTAGGGATGCAAATGTAGTCGAAGCTAAGTAGCTAAGCTAATGCTAACACGTTCAGTGTTCAGAATCAAAACATCTCTAAAAATTACCTGTTTTCTCAAACGTAGTCGCCATTCCCTGTGACAACCATGAAGACAGATAGATAATCACAGAAGAGCTCATCTGAAGAGCAAATGTCCAATAAGGTTCCTGTTTTTGTTTGCCATGTCCTTCCAGGGCTCAGTAGGAAAAAGTCTGAATATATGGAATGAAACTTTGAATAGATGGAATGAAAATCTGAACATTCTATATTCCGACTTTCATTATATATATATCAAGTTTCATTATATATATATCAACTTTCATTATATATATATATCAACTTTCATTATATATATATCAATTTTCATTATATATATATCAAGTTTCATTATATATATATCGACTTTCATTATATATATATCAACTTTCATTATATATATATATATATCAACTTTCATTATATATATATCAACTTTCATTATATATATATCAACTTTCATTATATATATATATCAACTTTCATTATATATATATATCAATTTTCATTATATATATATCAAGTTTCATTATATATATATCGAGTTTCATTATATATATATCAAGTTTCATTATATATATATCGAGTTTCATTATATATATATCAAGTTTCATTATATATATATCGAGTTTCATTATATATATATCAAGTTTCATTATATATATAATTTCCTAAACGGCATGCCATATATATATATATATATATATATATATATATATATATATATATATATATATATACACATGAAGAGTTCATTTGCAAAAACAGATAACTCCGTTTTGATAAATTTTCAGAAAACTTTTTTTTATTGTTTACTTGAGATAATATCAATCACACTGAAGTGGATTTGACTCAGTAGAAAAATACATGACAAAATGGAGAAAAAATTTATTATTCGTGTTATTATTATTTTTATCTCAACTAACAAAAATGAGTATGAGTTTATATATATATATATATATATATATATATAGGGTTATAACTTTTTGAGATTTTTTTTCCAAAATCAAAGTCCTGCATGATGATTGGATGAACTTTTTGGTATAATCGAAGAAACCAAACTCCATTTTCAACACTCTTTTAAAAAAGTCCCCCCGAAACAAAAAAGTATTAAATACACATTACAGCCAATGACATGGCTTATAAAGTGAAAGCAGCAATAGAAACTGATACTCCAGTATATTATGTTGGCAGTACAACTTATCATTGATCTATCATCAGTCATATTGACTTGTAATGGCCCTTGTGATAACTTAGCATGGTTTCGCATTTCATATCATTGGCTGTAATGTATATTAGATACTTTTTTGTTTCGGGGGGACTTTTTTAAAAGAGTGTTGAAAATGGAGTTTGTTTTTTTCAATTATCCCAAAAAGTTCATCCAATCATGATGCAGGACTTTGATTTTGGAAAAAAAAAGTTCAAAAAGTTATATATATATGTATGTATGTATGTATGTATGTATGTATGTATGTTTAAGGTTTCCATTACTATGAATAAAATATTTTTCTTCCATCACTCTTGGTTTTATTGGATTGTTAAAAAGTTCCCATTTTTTGTGTCACCCTGTATATATATCATGGTAGAGACTGCGATTTGGTAGAATTGGAGTCTCTACCAGTAGAGATTGTGATCGCAATCTCTACCAGTAGAAACTCCAATTCTACCAGTAGAGATTCGTCAGGGCTAAGGTTAGACTTTTAAGGTTAGGGTCAGGGGTCAGGGCAGGGGTTAGATTAAAAGGTCAGGGTCAGTTAAGGTTAGGGGCAGGGGTCAGATTTAAAGGTCAGGGTTAGTTAAGGTTAGGGTCAGGGGTCAGATTTAAAGTTCCATCTCTACTGGTAGAGATTACAATCGCAAACTCTACTGGTAGAGACTCCAATCGCAATCTCTACTGGTAGAGACTCCAATCGCAATCTCTACGGGTAGAAACTCCAATTCTACCAAATCGCAGTCTCTACCCTGACATATATATGGTTCCCAGTCAAGCCGGCCCCCATCCAAGTCGGCCCCGACCAAGTCGGCCCCATACCAAGTCGGCCCCTAGTCTACTCGGCCCCATTATGACAGCAATTACAGGCAGTGACTGCAGTTGTTGCAGTAAATGATTGTATTGTTTGTAATACAGAACTAATTAGAACCAGTTTTCCGTTTTTCCTAAATTTTGTGGCTCTCCAGTCAACATCCGTTTGGCTATTACTCGGCTAACGTCTGCTAAAATAGGACGAGAGCCATCATACTAAACTATGACATTTTTTGTCCATTGTCCCACGACATACTAAACTATGACTTTATTTGACAGTCTGTCAAATACAGCCGAAATAGTCCCAAAAATAAAATATATTTTTTTAAAAAAGTCATAGTTTAGTATGTCGTCCGAAAATGGGAAAAAAAAAAAGTCATAGTTTAGTATGTCGTCCAACAACGGAGTATATTGCTGTCATAATGGGGCCGTAATTGCTGTCATAATAGCTCTGTATTACTAACAATACAATCATTTACTGCAACAACTGCAGTCACTGCCTGTAATTGCTGTGGGCCGAGTAGACTAGGGAGCGACTTGGTATGGGGCCGACTTGGCTGCGTCTCTTGGTGGTGGATTTTGAAGCACTGACTCCTGCAGCAGTCCAGTCCTTGTGAATCTCCCCCACATTTTTGAATGGGTTTTTTTTCACAATCTTCACCAGGGCGCGGTGATCCCTGTCGCTTGTACACTTTTTCCTACCACAGTTTTTCCTACCCTTTGCCTCTCCATTAATGTGTTTGGACACAGAGCTTTGAGAACAGCCAACCTTTTTCCTACTGAGCCCCGGAAGGACATGGCAAACAAAAACAGGAACCTTATTGGACATTTGCTCTTCAGATGAGCTCTTCTGTGATTATCTATCTGTCTTCATGGTTGTCACAGGGAACGGCGACTACATTTGAGAAAACAGGTAATTTTTAGAGATGTTTTGATTCTGAACACTGAACGTGTTAGCATTAGCTTAGCTACTTAGCTTCGACTACATTTGCATCCCTACATAGCTTAAAGGTAAAACACACGCACCATATGTTGATGATAATGATAATATCTATGTTTATCTTTATAGCTGGTCTTAAGGCTAATTACGAGGCAGAGGTCAGCTGCTGCCTGGACACATCCATGATCACGCCACTGGTGGGACACAATTGTACTGGATTTCAGCTGAAGCCCGCTGTTCTGTCCAAACTGAGACATTTTTATTGTGACATACCCTCCACTGTTGTTAGCTTTTGATTCAATAAATTTTTTTGAGATGAGGAAATCACTATTGCATGTTTCTAGTTAAATACCCTACTTTTATGATATATCACTACAGCATGCACTTTTTATATTTTCCATCAATTTCACCCAAAAGTTGAATAACTATTTGTGAGCAGTGTATGTAGACACATAATAGAAGCACATTTCAATAATATATCTGCTGCAGTAGTGCAGTTTATCTACCTAGATTGGTGTAACAGTAAAAAAAAAAAAAAAAAAACATATGCTACTGATGTTTCTGACTAAAATCTGCTTGAAAAGCACAACTGCTTATCTGTCAAAATGTGTGTAACAAAAGTGTGCACTGAACACTGAATAAAGTGTCTGTAGATTATAGACAAAATTTGCATCTCTCATCACAAATTTCTGTTTATTCACCCGAAGTGCATGAGTAAAATACAAAACAGGTGAAGTTAAATAACTAAAAATTAAAGGAATTTACAAAAAAGATTTATTTTCTAGAAAAGCCAATAGTCAACAATGCAGTTTAATTCTGGGACAGTTGCTCCAGCACCGACACCATGCGTCCCATCAGTGCAACCAAGGTTTTCATTCATCTTCTGGATGTTCTGGAGCATGGCAGAGGTCACGTCTTGGTGTCTTCTGATCTGTTCCAAGAACCGTTCCTCTGACCTCTCCAGACACTGCAGAGGATCCACAGCAGCTTCCTGGTTCCCTTTTCCTGCATAAAAGCACCAAAAAGTACTAGTTGTCAGTAATTATTTTCTATTTTCATAAACACAGTTAACTTAAAGTAAATGTTCTATTTTGTGATTTTAGGATGGGTCAAAAGATAACATACTGATCATGTTGATGTCTGCATACAGCCATGGCCATAAGTTTGGACACAGCATGACTTCCTATGTCTGTTTTGATGTCTATGACAGAACATACACACGTGGACAAAATTGTTGGTACCCCTCAGTTAAAGAAGGAAAAACCCACAATTCTCACTGAAATCACTTGAAACTCACAAAAGTAACAATAAATAAAAATTTATTGAAAATTAAATAATCAAAATCAGCCATCACTTTTGAATTGTTGATTAACATAATTATTTAAAAAAACAAACTAATGAAATAGGGCTGGACAAAAATGATGGTACCCATAACTTAATATTTTGTTGCACAACCTTTTGAGGCAATCACTGCAATTAAACGATTTCTGTATTTGTCAATGAGCGTTCTGCAGCTGTCAACAGGTATTTTGGCCCACTCCTCATGAGCAAACAGCTCCAGTTGTCTCAGGTTTGATGGGTGTCTTCTCCAAATGGCATGTTTCAGCTCCTTCCACATATGTTCAATGGGATTCAGATCTGGGCTCATAGAAGGCCACTTTAGAATAGTCCAACGCTTTTCTCTCAGCCATTCTTGGGTGTTTTTGGCTGTGTGTTTTGGATCGTTGTCCTGTTGGAAGACCCATGACCTGCGACTGAGACCAAGCTTTCTGACACTAGGCAGCACATTTCTCTCCAGAATGCCTTGATAGTCTTCAGATTTCATCGTACCTTGCACACTTTCAAGACACCCTGTGCCAGATACAGCAAAGCAGCCCCAAAACATTACCGAGCCTCCTCCATGTTTCACCGTAGGGACAGTGTTCTTTTCTTCGTATGCTTGGTTTTTGAGTCTATGAACATAGAGTTGATGTGCCTTACCAAAAAGCTCCAGTTTGGTCTCATCTGTCCGAAGGACATTCTCCCAGAAGCTTTGTGGCTTGTCAACATGCATTTTTGCAAATTCCAGTCTGGCTTTTTTATGAGTTTTTTTCAGCAGTGGTGTCCTCCTTGGTCGTCTCCCATGAAGTCCACTTTGGCTCAAACAACGACGAATGGTGCGATCTGACACTGATGTACCTTGGCCTTGGAGTTCACCTTTAATTTCTTTGGAGGTTGCTCTGGGCTCTTTGGATACAATTCCAACGATCTGTCTCTTCAATTTGTCATCAATTTTCCTCTTGCGGCCACGTCCAGGGAGGTTGGCTACTGTCCCGTGGGTCTTGAACTTCTGAATAATATGAGCCACTGTTGTCACAGGAACTTCAAGCTGTTTAGAGATGGTCTTATAGCCTTTACCTTTAAGATGTTTGTCTATAATTTTTTTTCGGATGTCCTGGGACAATTCTCTCCTTCGCTTTCTGTTGTCCATGTTCAGTGTGGTACACACCTTTTCACCAAACAGCAGGGTGACTACTTGTCTCCCTTTAAATAGGCAGACTGACTGATTATGAGTTTGGAAACACCTGTGATGTCAATTAAATGACACACCTGAGTTAATCATGTCACTCTGGTCAAATAGTTTTCAATCTTTTATAGAGGTACCATCATTTTTGTCCAGGCCTGTTTCATTAGTTTGTTTTTTAAATAATTATGTTAATCAACAATTCAAAAGTAATGGCTGTTTTTGATTATTTAATTTTCAATAAATTTTAATTTATTGTTACTTTTGTGAGTTTCAAGTGATTTCAGTGAGAATTGTGGGCTTTTCCTTCTTTAACTGAGGGGTACCAACAATTTTGTCCATGTGTGTAACTGATATTTTTTGACAGCACCAGTTTAATTAGTCAACAAATCAACAAGGGATATAATATTATCAATAAATTCCAACAACTGGAACAACTTTGTTCCCAAAACATAATATTAGAAGAAAATAACAAAAAATGCAGTACTTTCACAACCGAATTTGGTAAGAATAACAAAATGACACCAAACTCTTTTGATGTTTTTTTTAAAATATGAAACTTAATATAGTTCTCAGGAGTTGTGTACTGTATTGTAAGTGACAATTTTGTGGTATTTTCTAAGATTCACAAGCGTCATGGTACTTGTGTCCAAACTTATGGCCATGGCTGTAGTCTAATCAGATCTTACTTGATTTGATCTGTTGAGAGGAGGACGGCGTGGAGGAGCTGCAGGATGGGACCAGCGAGCTGCAGACTAGTGCTCCTGGTAACTGGACCTCATCATCCAAGGCTGACAACTAAATAAAATGAACAAGACATGTGGTTGATAGCATCTGTAATACAAATGATTTTCTCCATTAACTGATTAATTATTGCTTTGTCCATACAATGTTAGAAAGTGTTACAAATAATACCTGTAATCATTTCCAACAGTGATAAATGCCTTGTTTTATTTTACAACAGAAAAACACCAAAAGCATCTGTGTATAAGAAATCAGTGCATTGGATTTCCACATCTGCAAAGTGGAAAATCACACAACAATCAGCATTTTACCTTGAAATTATGAAAATAGCTGCAGATTACCAGTACTCTTTATTTCATTCTGTTAACTTGATCATTTGAATCAGTTTTTTAGACTTGTATTACTGATACAAAACATAATCAACACATAAATTAAAATGTGTTCGCAAAGAGTTCACTGGTTCTTCAAGGAAAATTTCCATGATAACCATATAGTTCAGTAATATGATTAATGAGTCATTGTGTAACAGCGTGGGAGGTTCTGAATACAGGTCTGGTAATGAAATATTGCTGCTGCTTTCCTCCGGTTTTATAAGGAGTTGTTTCATAGCTTGTTAGCTTACCAGCGGCTAACTGGCTGGCAAACAATAGTTCAACGCCAACCTCTGATCACCGATCCGGTGTCTGGACCACGCAAGCTGACGGAACATTCATAATACTGATGTGGGACTGTTGTAGCTAGCGTATTCATAGCAGGCTAACAGCAGGATGTTGGAGAAATAAAACCTACCATTATCAGGATCGCTGGTCTGCATTGCAGACTCATAGTGCATCGCACTGCTTGAATGTCTGTGTATTTCAGGCCCATTTCAAAATATAACTCAATAAAACTCTCGTCCGGGTCAGTGTCCTCCATTGTCGCTTCGCTATACCGACATGTCCCTTCCGGGGCTCGGTAGGAAAAAAGATTTGATATATATTGAATGAAAGTACGAATATATATATAATGAAAGTTGATATATATATATAATGAAAGTTGATATATATTGAATGAAAGTTGATATATATTGAATGAAAGTACGAATGTATGGAATGAAAGTCGGAATATATGGAATGAAAATCTGAACATTATATATATATATATATATATATATATATATCGACTTTCATTCAATATATATCAACTTTCATTCAATATATATCAACTTTCATTATATATATATATCAACTTTAATTCAATATATATCAACTTTCATTATATATATATATATATCGACTCTCATTCAATATATATCAACTTTCATTCAATATATATCAACTTTCATTATATATATATATCAACTTTCATTATATATATATCGACTTTCATTATATATATATATCAACGTTCATTATATATATATCGACTTTCATTCAATATATATCGACTTTCATTATATATATATCGACTTTCATTATATATATATCAACGTTCATTATATATATATCGACTTTCATTCAATATATAATTTCCTAAACGGCATGCCATATATATATATATATATATATATATATATATATATATATATATATGTATATATATATATATATATATATATATGGGACATGTTAAAGCTCTGTTAAAAAGAAAGGTCTTTAGGCCTTTAAAAAACAAGACAAAAAAAATATTGTCTGTGGAGCTCTCAGGCGGTCAGAGAAGGAGTTCCAGAGGTGAAAGGCGGCTGAGGTAAAGGCTCTGTCTCCCATGGTCTGGAGTTTGGTTCTGGGCAGGCGGAGGAGGTGACAACTATTAGCACAGAGGTTTCTTTTGGATGATTGGTGGCAGAAGAGTTCTTTGAGATATTCCAGAACATTGCCATGAATGTACTGCTGGATGAGGAGAGCGATTTTGTACTGGATTCTGAAGGATATGGGGAGCCAGTGGAATGAATGGAGGGTGGGTGTGATGCAGTCTTGCTTCTGCACTCTCATCAGGATCCTAACAGCGCTGTTTTGAATATATTGGAGCTTTTACAGGCTCTAGCTAGGGATCCTGATGTGAAGTGTGTTGCAGTAGTCCAGCCTGGAGGAGACAAAGGCATGGATGAGTTTCTCTCCATCAGAAACATGTAGCCACCATCTTGGCCCCGTTGGTAGAGAAGAATCCTCACCATGTACAGAACTCCATGGACTTTGTGGAAAAGGTGAGAGGACTGAGATTGGATACAGATGAGGCCATGGTATCCTACGATGTCACCTCCCTATTCACATGTGTTCCCACAATGGAGGTGGTGGAAACAGTGAGGGAATGGCTTCTACAAGACAACACCCTCAGTGACAGAACAAACCTCAACTCAGAGCAGATTTGCAAACTTTTGGACCTCTGCCTGAACACCACCTATTTCCAGTACAGAGGGAGTTTCTATAGGCAGAAGCATGGATGTGCCATGGGCTCGCCAGTGTCTCCTATTGTGGCCAATCTATACATAGAAGAAGTGGAACACAGGGCCCTGACCTCGTTCAACGGAGAAACACCGAGCCACTGGTTCCGATACGTGGACGACTCATGGGTCAAGATCAGAATTCATGAGGTGCAAACTCTCACTGAACACATCAACTCGGTGGACAGCAACATCAAGTTCACCAGAGAGGATGTACAGGACAACATTTTGCCCTTTTTGGATTGTGAGGTCCACATAAAAGAGGACAGAAGTCTGAGTGTTGGGGTATACAGGAAACCAACACACACGGACAAGTACCTGCTGTTTGACTCTCACCATCCACTGGAGCACAAGCTCGGAGTCATCAGGACCCTGCAACACAGGGCTGACAAGTTACCCACAAGTACCCAAGGCCAGGAAAAAGAACACAAACACCTGAAAGGGGCACTGAAAACTTGTGGATACCCTGACTGGACCTTTGTGAAGGCTCACACAAGATCCAGAAAGGAGAACAACCCAGTGAAGACGGAAGAGATGGAGAGCAGGCGCAACAATATAGTGATCCCATATGTGTCTGGTGTGTCTGAAAACCTGAGGAGGATTTTCAACAAACACCAGATCCCTGTCTTTTTTAAGCCAAACAACACCCTCAGGCAAAGACTGGGCCACCCAAAAGACCCCACACCACACAGACAGAAGAGCAACCTGGTGTATGCAGTTAAATACAGTGAGGAATGCTCAGATCTCTACATAAGGGAAACCAAACAGCCACTTAACAAGCGCATGGCTCAACACAGGAGAGCCAGTTCCTCAGACAGGATTCGGCAGTCTTCCTTCACCTTAAGGAAGAAGGACACTCATTTCAGGACACCAGTGTTCAAATTTTGGACAGGCAGGACAGATGGTTTGAGAGAGGAGTGAAAGAAGCCATCCATGTCAAAGTAGAGAAACCATCTCTGAACGAGGGGGTGGTCTGCGACATCATCTTTCGCCAATTTACAATCAGGTCCTTTCAAAACTCCCCAAAAGAACTACTCAGTAGACTCATGCTAATGACCACCATTAGCACACGACGGCTCAGTGACATCTGTGCATTTCTACGACCCCCACCGATACTCACAACGACCATCGTTGAGTAGTCAGATGAGTTTTGGTATCGGTCATTGGAATAATAGCCCTGGACACACCTCACAGAGGTTTAAAAGCTGAGGCAACACCAACCACCACCAGAACTGAAGAAGCCTCTTGGATGAGAGGTGAAACGTCCTCAAGGAACTTTCTGAAAGTCCAGTGGATTGATTTAAACTGCTTTGGATAACCATGACCTGGATGAATGAGAACCTACACAGACATCAGAAATGATGATGGTGGGAGGGTTAGAGAGTTTGGCAATATTATTGAGGTGGAAAAATAAAGATCAAACAGTTGTTGAATATCAGGTGCGGGTCCAGTCTCACACCAAGGTTGGTAACCACTGATGAGAGGGGAGTGTCTTGTCCTTAAAAAGTGATGGTGGTTATGGAGGATGACTGGACCTGATGAGGGGTACTGACAAGAATGGCTTCAGTTTAGGAGCTTTTCAGCTGCAGAAAGTTTTGACTCATCCAGACCTTTTTCTCCTCCAAGCAGGTGGTCAGGGTGGACAGTGCTGATGAAGCTGATGATGGCAATGATGATGAAGATAGATTTGGGACAGTCCTGAGGTAAAGCTATGTGTCATCAGCGTAGCAGTGGATAGAGAGCCCATGCTGGCTGATGACATATTTTCATATTTTCAAGCATATGTAAAATGAATAGGGTTGGAACGAGCACAGACCCTTGAGGGACAACGCAGGTGACAGGAGGTGTCTGGTACTTAGCACCTCACAGGTTGACATACTTGGTGCTTCCAGAGAGGTATAACATAAACCAGTCCAAGGCAGTATCTGTCAGGGCCCCCTCCCTGGTCCCTGCATCCGCCCCCAGCTGATCTCCTTTTTTTTCCACCCTCTCTCCCTCGTTTCTTGGTCATCCCTTTTACTAATCTTTTTAGTTCTCCCTCCCTCTCTTTGTCCCTTCTGCTCTCTTTTCCCTGTGCGCTCTCTGCAGCGGCTGCTGTTTTCACCGGGGTGTTTCGCAACTGGGGATCGGCGGTATGGGAGGAACAGTCTGTCGTCTGCCACTCCTACAATACCTTTATACGAGAGATGAAGAAGGTGTTTGAACAACCCGACTTGGGCTGAGAAGCTGGCAACCGTCTGGGGAACTACTGGTGGTCAAGTTGCCATTACAGGAGTGGCATCAGTGGCTTAAGGGAGCGGAGCAGCCATTCCTTGTCTGGACAGACCATAAAAACCACCAGTACATGCAGACCGCCAAACGACTCAACTCACATCAAGTCAAGTGGTTTCACCAGAGGGTGATTGCCGCACCATTTTCAAATTAGTCCTAAATTTGCATTCCATTAGATAGTCACAAAAGTACTTTCTATGCAAAATTGTAGGCCTGTAGCTCAAATAGTTTCTGAGTTGTGGGGGTCTGAAATTTTCAGAATTTGAGCTATAAAAAGCCTCGTCAGCGTTTTTTGCATCTTTAGGTGGTTTTTCTCAGCCTCTAGACATACCAGAGAGCTGTGAGTTGGTAAACAAGGCCTCTGCATGAAGCTAGTGCCCCACAAACATCCCCAGGTGTTTCCCTACACTCTGCAGTCCATGGGGGCTTGCTAAAAATGCTAAAAATTAAGAGATACCTACTCACGAGTGAGGTTTGGGACCTTAAAAGTACTAGAAATACTGCACAGAAGTGTTCGAACACCCCTGGGTTCCATTCTACACAAACTTGTGTGATAACTTAGCAAACTGGAGCTTTCTAGGTACCTCAGTTTAGAAAACATGAGCTCCCAAAGTTGGACGAGATTTTTAATTGGCTATTTTTGGTGGCAAAAATCTCAGTGTGGGACAGGTACCAGAGACCCCAAATTTTTCTACAAGACAGTTCCATCTGTCTTCTATCACTGTACAAAAAGCAGCAGGGTTATATTTGTAGTTACTGAGATATTCTTACTCAAAATGGCATGGGTAATGTCAAAATGGTTTTTTGCTTTTCAGTACTTTAAATTGGGATACAAGTATTAGTAGTCATTCCAATGGTAGTATTATGTATGTTTTGTTCTTTTTGAAATGTTAATTGTTAAAGGTGACTACCTTCAAAAAGTGTAATGGTTTAACTTAGGTATACCTAAGTTTCTGTCCATGTAATCATCTGGAGCATCATTAAAGTCTCCTCCTATGATAATAGTAGAATCTTTGTATTTTTCCTTTAAATCGTCCAAAGCTGAAGAGAGTTCAGTAAACATGTCCTTTGCTTGCAATACTCTGTTTGGTCCATAAACATTACAAATGATAGACATCAAATCATCCACCTTCAAAACTACAATGATCCAGCGCCCTTTGTTTGAAGCTTTGGTTTCCAGAATATCACCATTAAATCTGTTTAAAAGTACTGCCACTCCAGCTGAATAATTGTATACAGGCAGTTATAGTAGCAGCAGCAGTACATGCATCTGCTGATGTGAGATTATTTCTGCCTTTTCAGCTTTTTAAAACACAGAAAATACACAAAGGATTTATCATTTCTTCACTATGTTAAAGACTTAGTTTATACTGTGGTGAACATTTGTCTTTGTAAAATAGTGCTCTGACAGATGAAATATCTCTTGTACCTTGTAGTGTTTGCTTCAAAAGTAGTGTGGTTAAATGTAACATTGACTACATTTTCTAGCAATTTTGATGTTGAAATTAATTAAGGTGCCAGTGCTTTGTTCCATTATCTTACAATCACTTCTAACAGTCAATTAGGACATCATGATGAGTATAATATCGTTTATTTAAGACATGTTGCATGAGGAAATGTTAACATACCATTAATTACAGTGTCATAATAATTCTCTGTGCTGTGTTGAAGACCAGTTCAGCTACTTTTGCTGCAGACATGTTGAGATTCATCTTCTTTCTGAGAAAACATGCAGTAGTGCTTTAATTTAGTAGCCATTGTCTGGTCTTTAGCCCTTTTGTGTTTTGAATTAGTTGTTTCAATTTCGTGTTAAAAAATCGTTGTTTCAGTTTGAGTCAGCAGTGTAAGTAGATTTTTTTCCTCTGATGAAAAAATACATAGTGAGGACATTAGATGTGTCTTGTACATACATGTTTTGCTGCTCATATTGGTGCTTACTGTTTCATAGCAGTGGTTTTAGATAACTGGGTGTTTTTTTTGTTTGTTTTTTTTCACCAGCCTTTGGACAGCCTTTTGGAAAGCCTCTGGATTGCCTTTGGATATCCTTTGGTCGACCACCTCTGCTGCACCACCTCGCATCACTTCACCTCATCTTACGATCCATTCATCCATCCATACATTCCATCCATCCATCCATCCATCCATCCATCCATCCATCCATCCATCCATCCATCCGTTTTGTGTGCCTTGTTCTCTCTCTCTCTCTTTCTCTCTGCCTTTGTTTGTCTCTCTTGTGCTCTTGTGCTGTCTTCCAGGATGCCTAGGAAGGGGAGACACTCCCAGGCCCAGAAGCAGCGCTGGAGGAAGCCTGACACGTCCGAGACGCCCACCCCTCCCGTTGACGCACCCAACAGCTCACGCTCTCCCCAGTACAAGGTATGTTTACACCTGAACCGACATGCTCACTTGTGCAATACAGAATGTGCTAAGTTGGACACGTTCATGGCATCCGCACGATGTTGAATTAAATAAGTGTATTATTTGCTCACAGAAGGTTGGTTCCACCCTGCCACCTGGATGGTTCTGGGAAGCACGGCAGGCACGTGCAAACTTTATTGCACATAAGTACTCAGCTGTTTTTATCATGAAATATCTTCACGAATCATATTTAGTGTACCTGCAACAATTACCCGTTGAACACAGATTCTGCTGTTCTCATACAATAATAGAAAATGGTGATTGTTGTATGAGCTCTCTTTGTTTGAAATCCGTTTTAAATCCTCTTTTGCTCTGTCTTCTTGTGAACAGGTGGTGGCACCGGTTACCGCCACAAGGTTTTAAAATGGCCAACTTCACCCTTTACTGGGCGTGCTGTTCGTTTCCTTAAAAAGTTCTTTTGACTTTCATACTAAAACTGTGGTATTTCTTTTTCAGTTTGTTCTTATTGTGGGGAACTCCCAACTACGTGCTCTTGTAGATGGCTTTATTCGTATGCCAGAGTCTCGGCTGAGCTTTGGCTTCCTGTCGATCCCGGGGGCGTCTGCTGCGGAAATTCGCACTGAGGTTCTGCCCGCTGCAGTTCCTCGTGCACCTGATGCCGTCTGTGTCATGGCCCCTGGCAACAACCTGACCAGCACCACTACTGAGAAAGCCGGGGTCGATTTTGCCAATATTCTCACCACTTGTGGCAACCACTGGTCAAAGGTTTTTGTGGTCGACTGTGTTTTTATTTCTTATTTATGCAGGTCCATCTGAGTGATCGTGAGGGGATGGGGATCCTCGTCCAGTTGTTCTGGTCCGTTGCCAACGAGCAACTGGGGGCACCACTTCCTTCGCCCCGGATCCCTCCTCAGCCTCCAGTTCGGAAAGCTACACCCGAATTGGTTGTGAGAGAGAGATCCCCTGCTCCACCCAGCCCGAAACCCTGTGAGCGGAGGAAAATTGGTCAGGGCGGCAAGGTAATTGATAAATTGCTTTATGTTTTTTAGACTTTTTTTTAGACAACTGTGACGTCATGTATTGTGATAATAATGGTAATAATATGTGTACTGTGGTAAAAAAAAATTACAGTTGTAATTCACTGTGACGCTTTCTGTGATTGCAGACGAGCCATCCTCGGGAACCTCCCTGGTCCAGAGGTTCACCAAAGCCCAGGATGGCTCAACAGCAGGTTTGTGATTCTTCAGATTTTTCTTTCGGATGCTATTGGTTGTTTTTTTGACAGGACAAACTGTAATTAGTAGTGTCTGCTTTGTGCTTTACAGGTGGAGGAGAGCTTCCTTCCACTGAACCCCATCTGGTTCAGCGGCACTGCCCTAAGTGCCATGGATAAAGTGTCTCCCTCCCATATGTCTTGCCTGGCGGACTTCAAGGCTTCTCCTAAGCCAAAGAAGGTAAGTTGATTGATTAAAATTTGATCTCCCACAGAAGGATTGTATGAATGCTCAAACGTGTAATTCCTGACAGTTAATTCTGCATGTTTTTTTTAGTGTCATCTGCAATTAAGTAAAACTAGTTCATAACAACAGCCACAAATAATAACAGACTTGAATCAGCTACACAGAAATGTAGTTGTAAATTGTTCGATAGCTGTTCAACTTGATTTAATTGGTATCTCATTTGGTTGGCACAGGTGGTGTCCCCTGCATTTCCGCGCGGCTGCCCGCAGAACACTACTCCTTCTCCTGCTTCTTCTCTAGTGAACAACATTACTTTCTGACACAACTGTCACACACTGCACATTTGCAGCTCTTTCAATTGCAGCATGCACAGTGTCACAACAAGGCGAGTAGACTGTGCTCATTGTCTGAAATGCTGTGATTTGTCAGGAGCCTGGAATGCCTCCAGCTCTGCGTTCCTGGAGATCAGAGGAGGACGCCCCTTCAGGCTTGACCACCGCAACTCAGGCGGTAAGTTGTCTTTCCTTTCGATTTGGATTTCGATTTGAAAACAATCAACTTCACAGTTCGTTTCTTTGTGCTAAAGAGAGGCAGTAACAACACTTGTGTTTCTGGGATGCATTTCTTTAAACGTCATTAATTAATGTTTAATTGATGTTTCTGATGGTGCAGGTGGCTGCTCGGGCAGCACTGAGACAGCCTAGGTCCCCGGACGGGCACCCCACCCACTGCCCAACTGCAGTGCATGATGTAAGCTTCCTCTGACCACATGCTGACTCCATCTACATTGTCCACTCCGACACTTGCTATGTTTTTTCTCATCTGTCATCAGCTGTTTGACTCACCCCCTCCCAGATTGTTCTGCAGTTGGGGCAAGACAGAAACCCCTCTCTGTTCTCCCATTGCAAAGGTAAGGATTAGTCCTCTTCTCATCAATATGTATCATCTGACTGAAAATCGTCATTTCACTGAAGTTTTGTTGTTCTGTGTTTAGATGGCCAAGATGATGACCCCCTCACCGGATGGACAGGCCTGGATGATGCGGGCTGCAAGCCTCCTTCTCCTGAGAAGGTATATTTACCTCTCTATAATCAATTAAAAGAACATTACAAAGCAGGCATCTCCATTTGTGGCCATTTTTTGTCGTTCCTGTTTTTTTCTGGCACATTTACTGTATAATCACAATTCCAATGAATCGCTAGCATTAGGAAAATTGAAGCTACTAGCTAGCTATCAGCTGCCAATCTAGCTTATTCGTTAGCTTGCTATCTTTCGGGTAGCTAGCTTTGGGACAACTGAAACTACTGGCTAGCTAGCTGGCAGCTAGCAATCTAGCTAATTCAAAGGCTAGCTAGCCGTTAGCTGGATAGATAGCTGTTGGATAGCTAGATAGCTAGCTTTGGTACAACTGATGCTATTTAGTCGTTAGCCAATTATCTAGCTATCGTGTTGCTTTATTTTTTAAGTGTCACTGTTATTGTCATTTATCAGATGACCCAAACACCGACTCCATCACAAGCCCAGTGGCCCTGGTTCATGACAGCTGCATCCACCTCAGCTGATGTACCAACAGACAATGTAAGTTTATTCCTCTATGATAGACATGTTAGACAATACATGAGTATTTTTTTTGTAAAGTCATGATTTTTTTTTTTTTTTTTGGTTTACTGCAGTTAGAAATATTTTTTGGCAATTGAGAGAACTGTTATTACGCTGGTCACAATACCATAAACTACCTCTAATGCTGTGTTCTGTGCCATTGGTTTCACAAAGTAACTCTTGCTTCTAATCAGGGTTTTACATTAGCACTAGCCACTGGCAAAATTCATGTAGAAAAGGTTTTGGTGAATAAAATATTTACATCACTTGCCACTGGCATGGTGGAAAAAAGTCAGTGGAATACTGACTTTGCTATGTAATTGCATTTCAGACAAACAGGAAAAGTATGTGGTCCAGGCAGTCTTCAGTAGCCTTCAGTCTGTACAGTAATGTTGATCCCATGACCGTCAACTGTCTGTTAGATGAAACAACTCTGATGCTGCAGTCATAAGTTGTCTGCTCAAAGCACCCTCCTTAAGCCTCACAAACATCGGAGCAAGTCCCATTACGTTAAAATAGTAATGTGATGTTGAAATCTGTGTTGATGTCTACAGAATAGGAGCTAACTAGTAAATTAAATTAGGTGACATAGGGTTATTATGTGTTAATGGTCTCAGAAAAAATGTAAGTCATTATGATCTGTTCCAATGCAATTTCAAGAAAAAAAGAAAATATATTACAATGCCCTGGAAAAAAATCCCAGAGGGAAATTCTACAAATAATACAATAATACAACAAAACACACAGACACATATATTGCTTTTGTGTCTGTGCTATGCTTGTGTCTAAGCATAATACACATATTATGCT
Organism: Acanthochromis polyacanthus; assembly: GCF_021347895.1. Lineage (NCBI taxonomy): Eukaryota > Metazoa > Chordata > Actinopteri > Pomacentridae > Acanthochromis > Acanthochromis polyacanthus. The sequence continues at coordinate 22,016,835 of NC_067125.1, forward strand.
TTTATTCTCTTTGTTGTTGTATTCTTTTATTTTGTGAAGCATTTTGTGTTGCATTTTAAATGGATGAAAAGTGCTATATAAATAAAGTTTGATTGATTGATTAATTGATATATCTATGTACACACACACACACACACACAATATATATATATATATATATATATATATATATATATATAGAGAGAGAGAGAGAGAGATAGTGTGTGTGTGTGTGTGTGTGTGTGTAAACTACATATAAAATATGTATAATATATTATATGCATAATATACACATACATAATATCCGTGATTGCAATAAATGTACAAATATGTATATTAAACTAGCTAAGGTAATAGTAAGCAATAATACGCTTAAATAATACAAGATTTCCATAAATTGGTGAGAGGATGTTCATAATGTTGGAACAAAAAAAGTTGTCACTGAAACATTAAATCATATGATCCTTTAACTGAAGAAGCTAGTACTAATGCCGAACTAAAAAAATTAAGCTGTCTGAATAAACAATGAAAATATAATAATTACTGATCACAATTTGTCATAATTTCAGGATAAAACCAGGAGTGAGAGTCGCCGTGTGGAGTCAGTCCGGGCCAGTCATTCTCAGAATGACAGGAGGTACAAAGTATTTTCCCGCAACCATCAGTGTAGCTGTAATGCATTGACATTTCTGGCATACCATACTGAGGGCTGTCAGTTCACCAGGACTACACTCGATAGAGTCCTGGCTCAGGGTGTATGAGACGGAATGAGACAGGCTGTATGTCGGAATCAAACAGCAGTTGATTAGTGACAAGACCTTCCAGAGCAATCACCTGGCAGTCGAGGAGATGCCAAAACAAGTCCTCACAGACAGACATTTGTATAATGTCAACATGTGTGGCATCAGGTGTGGCTTTTAAAAACTCAAATATCGAGCCCTGGAAGACGGCAGTGGTGGCTTCCGCTCACCAGCCAGCTGCAGTGTCTTTCAGCAGAGGTTAATCAAGCTTTAATCGTCATTTCACCCGAAGTTATTGCTGTTTTCCGTGATCAGTCCAGGAGGTATGGAGTGTTTGATTCCCACTCCAGAGACTCAAGAGGATTACCCTCTAATTCCGGTAAGGCGATTGTCATGACTTTTGCGGTGACCTGGCTAACCACCTCCACACACTCTTTAGAGACCGTGGAGACTCTGCAAGTTATGAGTTTGTCCCGGTTTCTTTTCAGACTGACAGCCCCAGTGAACATCCTCAACAATCCCCGGAACCTGAGGTTCAAGATGAAGTGTCTGAACCTGCTCTCCTCGCACTGTAGGTAGACAGTGGGACGGCTGTCAAAATTGAGGAGGACGTTAAAGGTTCCTCAGCTGTCCCACAAGCAATAAAGCTCTCTAAATTTAACAAAGATCGGAGGCAAAAAGCCAAGAGGAGAGCATGTGATAAAAAGGAACAAGTGAAAGAAACAATTGTGAAAAAAACTTGTGAGAGAATCAGGTATGCCAGCTGTGCCAAATTTCGCAGGAAAAAAAATTCAGGCACAGAGTAAGTGTGTGCAAAAGAACCGTGAACAACGGCTGTTATCTTCTAAACAATACTATGCGAAGTTCAATGTCAAAATGCGAGACCGAGTAAAAAAACAAATACATGACAGATTCTGCTTTTCGGAGCAAGAAAAAAAATTATGTTGTCAAGAGGTACACCACGGATCCAGTCTTTTGGAACAGGCACAAAAATTATGTTGTCAAGAGGTACAGCACGGATCCAGCCATTCTGAACAGGCAGAAAAAATATCGTGTCAAGAGGTACAGCACGGATCCTGCCATTCAGAACAGACAGAAAAAGTATGCTGTCCACAGGTACAGGAAGGATCCAGAGTTCAGGCTACATCATATTCAACACTGCAGCCTGCTCAGAAGACGCAGGTTGGCTGCCAATCCTGACATGAGTCAGAAGTTGCGGAGAGCACTGAGCATCAGGCGGAAATACCGACAGCTCGGAACCTCTCGCCAGCCAGTTGTCACTTCAGTAATGGCAGCGGCAATAGCAGCATTCCGTGAGACCATCAGCCACGGACCAACATACGTCTGCACCGTCTGCCACAGGACTATGTTTCCAAACCAAGTTAAGTCATGCAAGAGAGATAAATACTCCACCAACGTCGACGTGGCACAGACTTGCTTGACTGGAAGGTATGTGCATGTCTGTGACGCTGAGTGCTCCTCCCCTTGCTCAGTGCCACCAGAGAGACTGCAGGAGTGGATCTGCCACAACTGTGACAGCCACCTCAGCCGTGGGAGGATGCCAACACATGCAGTAGCGAACAATTTAGAGTTGGCACCCACTCCCCCGGAGCTGGCGGAACTGAACGTGCTGGAGAGACAGCTCATCGCAAAAATCCTCCTGTTTGCTAAAATCATCGCCTTACCGAAAGGACAGCAGCGAGCAGTCCACGGAGCTGTTGTGTGAGTTCCATCGGAAGCGGAAAGCGTTGTCAACAGTCTTCCATGTCCCCTTACAGAAGCACAGCTACTGCAGGTGAAATTAAAGCCCAGTGGGGAGAAGACATCTTGGACCAAGACCTGCTACAAGTATCTGACAGCTACCAGACCAATTTAGCTGCAGACACACCCACCGAACAGCAGGAGGATCTAAGACCTGGACTTGCTCTGGACACCTGCATGCAGCCACCAGACATTGCACAGGAAATCCTTTCATATGGAGATGGAATTTTCAGTGTTGCCCCCGCCCAAGGCAACAAACCTGTGGGATTTTTTGCAATCCCCAAACTGGAAACCATGGCGTTCCCTGTCCAGTTTCCCACGGGAGAGAACACGCCGGATGATGACCGTCCCATCAAGCTTTCACCCAGCAGATACTTCAATGCCAGGTTTGCCGAGGACCAAACTTACCTTTTCTTTGCGCAGTTTGTAACAGAGACAAACCTTGCGAGAGGAAGTATGTCAAGACAAATGCGCAAAGGAAAGATGCGCACAAAAGACGGGCGTGCCATCAAAAACTCCATGCTCCAGGACAAAGACGAGGTGGAGAGATTAATTCAGACCAAAGAGGCCATGTGATTTATGCAGCCTCTGAGAGGCACGCCCGCATATTGGAATAAAAGCCTGAGAGATTTGCATGCTATGCTCAGGCAACTCAGCAAACCGACGTTCTTTTTGACTTTTTTGGCAGCTGAGATGAGATGGTCTGAAATAACTGAGTTCATCAAATCTCAGCAAGGACAAACACTTGGTGACTTTTCCGAACTGGACTGGAAAGCCAAGTGTGACATTTTGCGCAGTAACCCTGTCACCGTAATGCGCATGTTTGAAAAACGTGTGGATGCCCTTATGGCAAAGTTGATCCTCTCACCAGTGCGGCCGATCGACGAGGTGGAGGATTATTTTTGCCGCGTGGAATTTCAGCCCCGCGGAAGCCCACACATTCACATGCTAATGTGGGTCAAAGATGCCCCTGTGTACGGCGAGGACTTGGACCAGACCGTATGCAGGTTCATTGACCGCCACATTTCCTGCCAGATGCCTGACCCTGAGAAGGAACCGGAGCTCCACAAAATCGTCGCGGAGGTTCAGGTACACAGCAGGAGCCACACTGGCTCTTTCCGAAAGGGAAACGTGGTGTGTCGTTTTGGCTTCCCCAAGCTGCCGTTTGATATCACCTGGATCACGGAGCCCTTTGCTGCGGATGTGGAAATAGAAGATGGTCAAGACCAGGAAGAGGTGATGAAGGAATGGAGGGAGCAGATCCGTCGGCAGCAAAAGGAAGCAAAGGAAAAGCTTCGGTACCTCAGAGAGCTCCTCATGGATCCGAAGGCCTCGTTCCAGAGCTTGTCAGATCTCCTCCGTCGATGTGACTTGGAACATGACGCCTATATGAAGTGCACCGAAAATCTGACAAGCGGGAGCGTGGTCATGCTGAAGCGGCAGCCGAACGAGTGTTGGGTTAAGGCGTATAACCCAGACCTTCTCCGCGCTTGAAACGCAAACATGGACATCCAGTACGTTCTGGACAAGTACTGCTGTGCCACGTACATGATGTCATACATCACCAAGCCGGAGCACAAGATGACCGAGATCCTGAACTCGGTTGTGAAGACCAGCAGAGAATCTGCCTTCAACCAATGTGAGGAAATGAGAAAGATCTTGCAGGCCTATGCGAAGCACCGAGAGGTCAGCGCCCAGGAGGCAGTGGCTTGCACGTGCAGCTTGCCCCTGAAAAAGTGCTCGCGGTCTGTGATTTTCCTCTCGACGGACGAGGAAGCCATGAAGATGAGTCTTCCTATGAGTCGCCTGAAGGACATAGCACCTGAGTCTGAAGAGGTCTGGATGTTGGGGGTACCCGAGAAGTACCTGTTCAGACCAAAGACTCCCGAGTTTCAGTGGATGTGCCTGGCTGAGTTTGCATCAGACTACCGGGTAGTCTACGGCGAACAAGCACAGGGCCCCAGTGTCATTGCCCTTTTGGCTGATAAAGGACATATTGCCAAGAGGACAGCCAGAAAACCAGCAGTCATTCGATATGCGCGCTTCTCTGAGACCAAGGCGCCAGAGAAACATTTCAGACGACTGCTAAAGCTGTACCTCCCCCACCGATCTGACGATGAACTCAATGACGGGGGTCACACCTCGTACGAAGAGTTCTACAAATCCCGACGCAACGTCAAGAACATCGTGGACCACAACAGGAAGCGTTTCGAGGGACGAGGCGCAGGCATGGATAAGGCACTCCAGAACGTCCAGTTCGGTCCGGTCCTCAACGCTTGGAACACGTTCGCACCCGAGGTTGAGGCGGAACGGCAGGAGTGTCTTGAGCTCCGTGAAAAGATCCCAGAGAAGCAGGACAAAGACGCCGTGCCCGACTTTGAAGCCCTGAATGTCGGTGAACCCGTTCCCCGAATCGAGGCGCCTCAGTTAAGTCCAGACTTTGTCCGCAAGATGTTTCAGAGTCTGAACGAGACCCAAGCGTGCGTCTTCTACGCTGTGCGCCAGTGGTGCCTTCGGCGTGTGTGGGGCCAAGATCCAGAACCGTTCCACTACTTTGTCTCTGGTGGAGCTGGTTGTGGTAAGTCCCACGTGATCAAGTGCATTCATGAGGAAGCAACAAGGATTCTGCGGCAGCTCCCGAGATTCCGGGACGCAGCTGACATGTCCCAGCCCCCTGTCCTTCTGATGGCCTTCACGGGCACGGCAGACTTTAACATCGCGGGCAAAACATTGCACTCTGTCCTTAAGCTTCCCAGGTCCCTGGAACCGCCGTACCAGGGCCTGGGCAATGCACTTGATGAACTTAGAGCAACTTTGTCTTCGGTGGAAATTCTCATCATCGATGACATTTCCATGGTTTCCAAGAAGCTATTGGCTTAGGTCAACTGGCGATTCCAGCAGCTCAAAGGAAACCAAAAACCTTTTGGCGGCATTTCCGTTCTTGCAGTCGGTGACTTTTACCAGCTGCCGCCGCTGGGCAGAGCCAAACCGCTCTGTGTCTACGAGGAGACAGAGTTTGATCTCTGGAGAGAGCGCTTCACTATGGTCAACCTCATGGAGATCATGCGCCAGAAAAATGACCGAGCTTTCACCGAACTCCTCAATCGACTGCGTGTCAAGCGCAAGCAAGATCCTCTGTGCGCTGCGGACAGAGGCTTGCTCATGAGAGTCGTCTCTGACAGCAAAGATTGCCCGCCAGGAACGCTACACGTCTTTGCCACCAACAAGCAGGTAGATGGTCACAACGCAGCCACCGTGGCCTCCCTGCTTAAAGGTGACATCAAAATAGCGGGTGAGGACTATAGGAAGGATGTCGCTACCGGCAGGAAGGTGCCTGTGTCCAACATCAAAGGCACAAAGAGAGATTTGCCTGACAGCATAATGGCAGCTGAAGGAGCAAGAATTATGCTGAGCAGTAATGCGGGCGTTGTACCGAACCGTCGTGGTGAAGAGGGAGCTGAGCCGTAAGGCGAAGCTCTCGATTTACCAGTCCATCTACGTTCCAACCCTCACCTATGGTTATGAGCTTTGGGTAGTGACCGAAAGAACAAGATCGCGGATACAAGCGGCCAAAATGAACTTCCTCCGTAGGGTGGCTGGGCTCAGCCTTAGAGATAGGGTGAGGAGCTCAGACATCCGGAGGGAGCTCGGAGTAGAGCCGCTGCTCCTTCGCATCGAAAGGAGCCAGTTGAGGTGGTTTGGCCACCTGATTCGGATGCCTCCAGGGAAACTTCCTCTGGAGGTTTTCCGAGCACGTCCGTCTGGGAGGAGACCCCGGGGCAGACCCAGAACTCGCTGGAGAGATTATGTATCTCATCTGGCCTGGGAACACCTCGGGATCCCCCAGGAAGAGCTGGAAAGCGTTGTTGGGGGAGGGACGTCTGGAACGACCTGCTTCGCCTGCTGCCCCCGCGACCCGGCCCCGGATAAGCTGAGGAAAATGGATGGATGGATGGAGGAATCTCAACGTGGAGGATGGCCTTGTCAATGGAGCCTTTGGGACCATCTCCACCATTGTGCCTGAGAGACGTGACCCCAAAGTCGTGAGGTTTCTTGGACTTCAGCTGCACAGTTCCACAGCAGGACAGACTCTCCGCAAGAAGCTTCTAGGCCCCTGGGACGACTTGGTCTACGTCGAGAGAGCCGAGGAGAGCATTGGTCACAAGGGCGGAGTCGTGAGACGTCAGTTCCCTGTCAAGCTGGCCTTTGCGTGTACAGCCCACAAAGTTCAGGGAATGACGGTGACGTCGGCTGTCATGAGCCTGAAACGCATGTTTCAGCCAGGCATGGCGTATGTGGCGCTTAGTCGCACCACTTCGCTTCAAGGTCTCACCATCACCGACTTTGATGAGACAAAGATCTATGCTGACCCTGCCATTACGACATCTTTGGAAGATATGCGCAGCGCGAGTTTCCAGAGTGTTACTCCGCTGTTGCATCACTTGAACCGGACGGAGTGACCAGATGCAGAGGTGACAATCGTCCATCATAACACCCAAGGGCTTACATCTCACATGGTGGACCTGAAGTTGCATCACGAACTCAGGTTGGCAGATGTGCTTTGTCTCACCGAGACGCATCTGTCAGGGTCCTCTGTATCCTCGTCCTTTGATCTGGAGGGATACACTATGTTTCACCGCAGCAGACAGGCGTCTTACACCACGTGCAGGGACATGGCAGCAAAGGCCGGGGGTGGAGTTGCCGTGTACTGCAGGAGCGCTCTGATGGCAGAGGCGCCGAGCTGCATGGTACGTGTCACAGATCTTGAATGTCTGGTTGTGAAGGTTGAGACCCCCAGATTTTGGTTTGCAAAAGTTTGTGCCAAACCTGAACGCTCTCTTGGACACATTGGAACTGATGGATCACCAGCCCATTGTTGTTTGTGGTGACTTCAATGAAGACCTCCTTTCCAGAGGCAAAAAAAGCATAAGAGATGCACTTCTGTCCAGGGGCTACAACCAATTGATCACAGAGTCTACCACAGACAAGAACACTGTGATCACATTTACATTTCCCAACCTGAGAAATGTGTTCAGTCAGGTATTCTCCAAACGTATTATAGCTATCACAGCCTGGTCTATTGCATTTTGACTGGCTAAAGCCTCACCAGCCAACACTGATTTTGTATCACACACTCACTTTGTGACACATCAGTGTGTTGCATTTGGACACATTATTTTTTAGGAATTTTTGTTATTAGTCATAATGTAAATATTAGCATTTTAGCTCAATAGCTTCCAGGTCATGTGACCTACAAACTCCAAATGTATTCAGGATTATGGTATGACACAGACTGATCAAGACAACAACTTTTTTATTCCATCTGGATACTTCTGTGTATTTAATATTAATATTTAACTGTATATATTTCCATTTTTGCTCAATAGCTCCCAGGTCATACGACCCAGAAACTCCAAACCAATGATGATTGACAGGATTGTAAAGGGTAATCAAGACACACCAGTTTTTATTCCATTTGGACACCTAATAAATTTAATATAACTTTTTACATTAAATATTAGCATTTTAGCTCAATAACTCCTAGGTCGTGTGACCTACAAACTCCAAATGTATTCAGGATTATAGTATGACACAGACTGATCAACACACACCACTTTTTTTTATTCCATTTGGAAACTTAATGGATTTCATGTTAATTTTTTACAGTAGATATTAGCATTTTAGCACAATAGCTCCCAGGTCATGTGACCTACAGACTCCAAGTCAATGATGCTTGACAGGACTGTAAAAGGTGATCAAGACACACCAGTTTTTATTACATTTGAATGCTTAATGAATTTAAAATGAATTTTTTACAGTAAATATTAGGCACATGACTTGGGAGCTATTGAGCTAAAATACTAATATTTACATTTTGAAATGAATTAAAAACTCACAAAAAATATTAATAGTGTCCAAAAGCAATAAAAAAAGTCTGTGTAATAAACCAGGTATAAATCTATTTAGCCACAAGATCACATGACATTTTGATTCAAGATCAACACAGGATGGGAGATTTAAGCCAGCTCTATTCTGGGCAATTTCTAGTTTGTTCAGCAGACCTTTTGATGGGTGAGCAATAGTCCAGGTGACTTAGAATTAAAGATTTACCTACCTGGGGCGCACGGATAGCTCAACTGGTTGAGCGGCCGACCCATGAACAGGGGCTTGTCACCGACGCAGTGGCCTGGGTTTGATTCCCGCTCACGGCCCTTTACTGCAGGTCTTCCCCCTACTCTCGTACATTCCTGTCTGCCTCTTCATTGTTAGGGGCGGCTGTGGCTCAGGTGGTACAGCGGGTCGTCCAATGATCGAAGGGTAGGCGGTTCGATTCCCGCTCTCACCTAGTCATGTGCTGCATGCCGAAGTTTCCTTGGGTAAGATTTCGAATCCCGAATTGCCTACCAGTGATTGTTCTACTGGTGTATGAATGTATACTGACTGATGTTGCAGGTTGATTAGCAACCTGCACATTAGTGTGTGAATGTGTGTGTGTCTGGGTGAATGGGAGCAATTGTTGTAAAAGCGCTTTGAGTACTCTGATGAGTAGAAAAGCGTTATATAAGAGCAAGTCCATTTACCATTGTCCCTATCTAATGAAGCCAAAAAACTACTTAAAAATAAGATTTAACTACCTGATCCAAAATGCGTTCAGCAACATAAGGAAGTCATTTTCTCACCACAGAGGTGCCATTACCCATTTTCTGAACTATTGTGTCAATGCGTTCTGACCATGACAATTGACTATCTATTATAACGCCTAATAATTTAACCCCAACCTGTTCTATACGTTCGCCAGACAAGTTCAGTCTCATTTTCGGTCGAGATGACAGTTTTTGACTGGATCCCAAATTAATAGATTTGTATTTTGAGTTGTTCAATACCAACTTGTTTCACTGTATCCAATCAAAGACCAAACCTAACTCTGACGTCATAACGTCATCTAGCTGTCTGCTAGTATTTGCTGCGTAATACAGCGTAGAATCATCGGCATACATTTGCACACTTGCTTTTTGCAAAACAGATGGCAAGTTATTTGTGAAAATGGAGTACAGGAGTGGTCGAAGGCAGCTGCCCTGCGGCACACCACACTGTTCCTTCAGTCATCTGTTCATGGTCATTCTGGAGACTTTCTCAGATTCTGATCTAGAAGCATTAATCTGAAGATCAGCAGTGTTCTTCCTTCTGCTTCTAGTACTTCAAATCTTGAGGTGCCTGACATCTGCTTCAGTTAGCTTTTGTTTTTGGCCCCTTCCTTGGGGCATTTTGTAAGGAGCAGTCTCTGCAATCGAGTCCAAGGCAAACTTAACCACACTGTGAGAACACTTTATGTCTTTCCTTATTTGACCTACAGACCATCCAGCATCATGACGGGCTTTAATTCAGACTGTCTTTCTCAGTGAGTTCCCTATGCTTCACCATTTTGACCAGGAGTGAGGAATTTTAAACTGAATTCCTGTTTTTATACCCAAATTTGAGCCAGCACACTTTAGTTCTCTGAGAAGCCAGAAATGAATCTAGAACAACATTGTTAATCAGTATCCGCCTTCCTTATCCTTTTTACAGGATAATTCCGGTCCAGCTCTCCAACCCACAGGTCAGATTCTGTCTGCCTATTACAATTTACCTATCAGGATTCAGCAGAATGATTAAGCTGGCTTGAGGAATACTCGCCTCGGTTCTTACCCCTAAATTCCACATAACGCGAAACCGCCGCGCCGTGCAGCGCCTTGCAGCGCCTTGCAGCGCCGCGCTCTTGAATCGTACTGCGCAGCACTTAGAACCCATTCTCTTCTATCAGACAATTTCCACTGCACACGCTGCGGAGCGCCAGCGCCGCGTCTCTGAAGCGCCAGCGCGCGACAGCGCTGGAGATTCGCTTCAGGTCTATTTTCTGCGTCGCCGCTTCAAAACCTCTTAAATTCACTGTCGTTGAGAAAGCACCAGACAGGAAGTTAAACTGGAACTTTCAAAATAAAACACAATGCACGACCTCTCGGACGTAAATTTTTCCCTATATGTTGTTATTACACCTCCGGAGGCACGAGCATCGGGTCAACAGGGTCCCAGATACAACACAACACCATGGGCGAAGAGAAATTACCGTTTTTTATATAGAATAAACCATACAAAATTAACTATTGGATAAAGAAAAGCTCTCATTTGAGATCAAAACATAAATCATGTACTCAACCATGCTTGAAGTCCTATAAATCACAGAGCAATGTGGCTGGGTCAAGCAGAGCGACCTTGTAGAAGCGAAATGAGGTGTGGTTTATTTATTTTCTGTTTGTATCATGTGTTTTTATCGCGTGATATCGCTATTCACACGAGAGCCTCTCTGAGGAGCAGCCCTCCCCATCCGGACGGCGCGCCGCTGCGCTGCGCTTGCAGTGTGCTTTGACTTTCGGAGCAAGACGGCGGCGCTTCGTTCTGTTGCGCGGCGCGATCGTGTTATGTGGAAATTTGGGGTTACTGTCTTCTTCAAAACGTCTTACCCCTCTTACTTCAATGAATACTCTCTGCTAAGCAGCCTCTTGTAGCAGAATCAATTTATTGATCACGTTTGTTAATATCTAGCCCTGTGACAGACTGTCACAGACTGTGGCAGGGTGTCTCCTGCCTTCGCCCGAGTCAGCTGGGATAGGCTCCAGCACCCCCCGCGACCCTAGTGAGGATAAAGCGGTGTATAGAGGATGGATGGATGGATGGACATTTGTTAACGACAGCTTTCCTCTTATAACTGTTTGCACTTGGTGATATTCCTGGGTTGGCTTTAGAGGTTTGAAATACTAACCTCAAGGGTAATGTTTAAAGTAACTGGTTGGATTAAAGTAACCTTTAAGAACCTTTAGATCTGATGCACACAATCAACTTAACTTTTTACCAGTTTGCGGAGTGGGTGAATCTTAAGAAATCCATAAATCTTCTCTTTAAATGCAATATAGCTTTTTATTGAATAATATTAGCAGGGGCATAGCAACAGCTCATGATTAGACAATTCAGTTTTTTCTGATTATCCTATAACTAAACTGAGCGTACCTAAGAATCTTCTCTAATTGTGTAATTTAGAAGTGAGAGGACGGAACGCTCGGCCTTAGCTGCCACGCCCGGTCTTAACCTGCCTGCATCTGGTTGAACTCCTCAGTGGATCTGGAAACTCTGTACAAAGTCCCTTTTGGTCCAAAAAGTATCCTTCCTCAGCAGGGGGAGCGGAAAAGCCTCGAAAGCCAATCTTGGTCATGCGATTGTCCCCAAAAGCAGAAGCTGGAACAGCAGGGAGAAAATCCCTCGATGTCCCCAGGTTAGCGAGTGGTTGTTAGGATGAGAGCAACTACTTGTTGCTGCGTTCGCTGCCTTCTGGGGTGTGGGGGATTTCTCTTTTCTCCTCTCAGTAGAATCGCAGACCAATCAGGGCTCTCCTTTCAGCAGAGTGTGGTCTTCTTCTCTTGAACAAAGTCAGAACAACTTTACTTCCAACGATGTCCTCAAAAAACTCTGCAGCCTAAGTCCAGCGATGTCCTCACATCCTTTGGCAGAAAGTCCGGTGACGACTCCTCTGGGCCTCAGTGACAGTCTCCGAATACAGTGTCTCTGACTCTCGCCTTTATACTCTCACCGTCTAATACACACACATACACTTCTTGCATGAACATTTTGTAAACATATTTGTGCACGCATTTTGCAGGACTCTGCATCCTGCAGGATTCTGCACTCTGCAGGCCTTCTCGCAGACAGTGTTGCCAACTGAGCAACATTCCAAAGCCTCCTGGCGACTTTTTTATTAAAAGCGACTAGCGACAAATCTAGCGCCTTTTCTGGTGTTTTAGAGACTCTGACATGAAAGCTCAGAACGTTCTGCAGCTACTGTCCTCAACAAACGGCAGGTGCTGCTGTGAGCTCCTCCTCGTCCCAAAGCACTCACAAGCGGTCCGTGTAGGAGCCCCGCTGCAGTCCCACTGTCTGTTTAGAGGAGACCCACTTCAAAGTCACTGCAGATTCCATCCTGGCTTTAAGCGGGGATGTAAATGAAAACGTTTCTTCACTGTCATACTAAAATAAATCACTGCATTTAACCTCTAGTTCAAAAACATATTTTGGGTGTTTTATACTTACTTTTTGTCTCTCCCACAATTTTATTCCTCTCTCCTACAACATTAACTACAATTACATCCAAACTGGAAATTATGCAAATTAGGTGATGACGTCATTTAGCGACTTCTAGCGACTTTTCGGACAGCCAATAGCTACTTTTCTTACTGAGGAGTTGGCAACTGCTCGGAAAGCAATCCTTTGCAGAGCAACTCTCTGCAGAGTTGCACAGAACTCTCCACTATTGACCAATCCTTAGTTCCTCTTTTCTGCAAGTGTGCAGCTCAAAACAAGTCACTTCAGTTCAAACACACACATGTACTTATAATCACTTCTTAATCATCACATCATCCTATGATCATATAGCTCATTTTAAATCATTCTATTCTATAGCAATCATCATTTTAGAATATATATCAGCCTATGAAAATCATTCTTCCCTCAAGCATAAGCATAATCATGTGGTCAACTTATATAGTTTCTCATTGTAGATCTTTCATTGGTCTCCTTAAAGCCTTTATTTAGGTAGTGGTTGCTCCGGGGATCTCAAAGAACTAGTCCCCACTTGACACATACAACCACAAAAACAAAGTTTTCTGCTGAGAAATGCAAACAATTAACTGCAATTTGGCATCTCAATCAAAAAAATAATAATGTGCTTTATTTTATATTTTATTTTTTTGCTTTTTTGTATAACAGAGAATTCATGGACAACAACAATAATTATATTTTAGCATTAAATATATAAATATGATTAAAGAGCTTGCACTTATGGATTAACCATTACAGAAATATAAAACACATTTTGGTAATAAGTAATGTTGTTAATATATTGCAGTGGTAGCAAACACCTCACACTGGGTGGTGGTCATATAAAACATAGAGTCCATATAACTTTTTTTTTAAAATCACTGATAGTCATTAGGTATTTTAGAAACTGATTTACCAAACTATGTATTTAATTTATTAGGACTTGCACTCTGTTACACGTGACCATTTTTCATGTTCTAAACTATTTTATGCCACTATGATAGAGTCAGCTGTAACTGGTGGCATTCAGTTTCTTTACTGTCTGTACACCCATCTTTTCCATCCTCATAAGAATGTTTTGAGTGATTTACTCAAATTTGACACAAACATTCATTTGGATTCATGGAGGAAATGATTAGATTTTGTTGGTCCAAAAAAATGAGAAATTACAGCCCTTATCAAAGTTTCTAGGTTTTCACACCTGCCATGTTCTCGTAGATCCAATACATTGACATGAAGAACTGTTCCCTGGCTGTCCAGAATGTCTAAGCTAATTCAAGGTTAACAATGATTTGCTTCATCTTCTGGTCATGCTGTTCTAAACCGTTAGCGTGCACTGTTATTATAGGCAAGGCAAGGCAAGGCAAATTTATTTATATAGCACATTTCAACAACAAGGCGATTCAAAGTGCTTTACAAAGAATATGACTCTTGATTTGGAAGGAATAAGATAAGAGATAAGATAAGATAAGATAAGATAAGATAAGATAATCCTTTATTACTCCCCGTGTCCGGGGAAATTTCCCATGATACAGCAGCATACATCTTACAGTAGAGCAACAATAGCAACAATAAACAACAATATAATGATAATCATAATAACAATCACAATATGTCCAGGAGTGTAGGATGGGAAAGGTGGCTTATGGAATGATGTGAGTACGAGAGAACTGTGCAGATTATGTGTTAAGGGATTGTGTGACAGAGTCCAGTTTTGTGTAAACATCAGCCAGTGATGCTGATGTTATAAAGTCTTATAGCAGATGGAATGAATGACTTGCGATAGCGTTCCGTCTTGTAGGTTAGGTGTCTCAGTCTACTGCTGAAATTGCTACTTTGAGACTTCACAGTGTCATACAGTGGGTGAGAGGGGTTGTCCCTGATGGATGTGAGCTTTGCCAACATCCTCCTCTCTCCCACCTTCTCTATGGAGTCCAGGGAACAGTCCAGCACAGAACTGGCCCTCCTCACCAGTCTGTTCTTAGACTGATTATGCTTAACAGAGGCCTGTACTATGTGTAAATCACATGTGATTTAACTTCACAATATCGGTGTAAGGACATTTTCTACATATCGAGGCCTTTTTGAAACCTGGACTGTGCATTTCTCCCACAACTGTCTTGATTGAGATCACTTTTGATGATCATACTTGGCCAGCGACAACAACCCTTCTCCTCCTCTAGTTTTTGATTACCAATTTAAGTTTTGAAAAGAGCAAATATTTTAGTCCGTGCCAGTCTTCTCAGTCAAAATCTTCAGTCCCTGTTAAACATTGGCATCCCATCATACACTTTACCAAGTCGTATCTTACTTGTTATTCCTGCTCTCTTTGTCATTGAAGGCTCTGAGCACCACTCACCTCAGCCCCACTCCACATGGAGGACCATCACTCCACACGCAGATTACTGTAATTGTTCCAACTTTGCTTGGTACTTGATAAAACACTATACCAGTCAATGAGAGCACTCTCCAATGGAGGACTATGTCCATTAGCAGACATCAAATTGATTTCTGTCAGTAAGCACTCCACAATTATACTGCATGTTGTCCTGCATCATGTTCTGGTTGGGAATGGTGGTTACTTTGCTTTGTTGTCCTTGGCAATTTGTCAAAGACAGTTAATTCAGTATCGTAATTTAAGAAGTGCACACTATATTTTTCTCTTGTAAAAAAATTTGATAAAGCCATCCAGGAGACAACTGAACTTTTTCATCAGCCCACAATACCACAATGGTGTCTATAGCTCTGGCTAAATTTACATCAAAACTAATGATATATAATTTAATTAGGGCTGGACTGGAATATGTGAATATTTAGTCATTGTGGTGGTATCCAAATAGGAGATGTCTGCATGGAGTTTGCATGTTCTCCCTGTGCATGCGTGGGTTTTCTCTGGGTACTCCAGCTTCCTCCCACAGTCCAAAAATACGCTGAGGTTAACTGATGACTTTAAATTGCCCGTAGGTGTGTATGCGAGTGTGTTTGTTTGTCTGTAAGTATATGTAGCCCTGTGACAGACTGGTGACCTGTCCAGGGTGTCCCCTGCCTTCACCCCAAGTCAGCTGGGATAGACTCCAGCCCCCCAGCAACCCTGATGAGGATTAAGCGGTATACAGATAATGGATGGATAGATGGATCTTCCCCTTGCCTTCCGAGTAGTTGCTTTCCCATCATGAAGCATTTGTATATCTCAGTTTTGTGGAATGCAGTAACCTCTGGGGTCTGCGTTACTTTTGATTGGCCAGTTGGCTGGTTGTGTCACGTGGACTTATCAACTCTGATGTCACGCTTCACTTCCCCCGTGTTTGTAAAGAGAAGACAAAATGCCGAAGACGGAGATATCCATGCTACTGCTGTCAAACTCTGACAATGAACATCCAGGAGCAGTCTCAAAGTGCCAAATGAGAGATGGAGCAGTATTTGACGGACTCTAGAGTCCAGTCTGGCCCATTTGGATGGTGGAAACAAAACTGTGACCCCCTATTCTGAACTGGCATTAGCAGCCAAATTCTGGCCACTTCCACCCCGTGCATTTTCTCAAAGGCTGGCTACATTGTGAACAAAACCTGGAGTTCATTTTTGGCCAAAAATATAGATATGATCGTCTTCCTGGCACATAACATGAAGACAGTGTAGGTAGGCTACTGAAATGTCCCTTGTTGTAAATATATGCTGCTGTTTCATTGCACAACTTCTCCTTTTTTATATTTGTTTTCATAGAAATGTCCATTCTTTTAAATATATGCCACTATTTTGCACACCTTGTCTTATACATACATACATATATATATATATATATATATATATATATATATATATATATATATATACACCCCCTGTCAAAAGTTTTGAGACGGGTTCTCATTCAAATGAATGAGAACCAGTCCTAAATATAATATAATATAGTATAATTTGGGCTATTTTATCTAACATCTAATTTTAGCACTTTCGCCTTGCAGTTAGAAGATCACTGGTTCCCATTCCGGCCTTCCCAGGATCTGAAGGCCAGGATGCATGGAGTTTGCATGTTCTCTCTGTGCATGTGTGGGTTTTCTCCAGGTTCTCCAGCATCCTCCCACAGTCCAAAAACATGCTGTGGTTAATTGGTGATTCTAAATTGTACATAAGTGTGAATGTAAGTGTGATTGTTTGTCTCTATATGTAGCCTTGGGATTGTTATTATTGAATGTAAATGCTTGTGTGTTGTAAGTTCCAAATTTACTTTCATGTAGCCTAAAATCTGCAATTTGTAAATTTATTCTTATGTTTACACGTTTCATTATCATCTCAGGAACCATATGAGATAAACATAATATGTTTGGTGTCATTCTAATCACCTATTCTGTGGTATTTCACATCTGTAATCATCATAGATATTGATCAATTGGATTTGTACATTTAAAGAATGAACGAAAAGTAAGTTTACAGGTATTTAGCCTCTGACCTCTCCTGGGCAATGAAACTCAACACCACCTCTTTCATGAAGACTTAATTAAAACAGTGGTTTAAAACTGGGTTCTTTTACAGTTTTTTATGATTGCATAAACACTAAAAACAAAAGAATCGCATAATTATCAATACCTTACACTCAAGGAGCAAAACACGGGACCAGATTTTCACCACTGTAAACACAAAGTCAGCCTCACACTTTTTGCAGAACAATACACAGTCATTTGCAAAACACTAAACACACTTGTATACATTAGACACAGACGTATATCATGATGTCACTTCCTTGCAATTCCACAGCACTGATGGACAAATCACCACACCGATGAGCCATTTGATTAAACACCCACATCAGGTGTGCAAACACATGATTGCTTTATTGTAGACACACCAATCAGGTTTGAGCACTATAAAAATGCAACAGGTGAGTTCACCTGTTTTCCACCAAAATGGAAGCAGCCAGAGGAAGACGAGTGAGGATGAGAGGGGGAATCCGTGGAGGACGAGCAGGAGGTAGAGGCAGAGGTCGAGGAAGAGGAAGAGGAAGAGGAAGACCTGAAGCAGGAGGAGAACACCCTCAAAGAAGAAGAGGACCAAATTTGTCTAATGAGATTCGAGCAACACTAGTTGATCACGTCGTGAATCATGGATTGACGCTGAGGGAAGCTGGACTAAGAGTTCAGCCAAATCTTAGCAGATTTACAGTGGCATCTGTCATAAGGACATTTCGACAACAAAACAAGTAAAAAAAAATTGTCAACAGTTACAGTAATCAGCTGCTTGCTGTATTGTATGCACCATATCGGCACTTTTGTTACCTCTTCCTGTGTCATCTTACAATAGCTTACATGTATTTTTTTCTACATAGGATTGAGGGCCGAGAACGACAAGGAGGAAGGGGACCTATATTCACACCAGAACAAGAGACAGAAATCATAAACATGGTTTTGGCCAATAATGCCATTAGGCTCAGAGAACTTCAAGCCAAAATTATTAGTGACAACACCATTTTCAATACTGTCCATCAGGTCTCTCTGACAACAATAGCACACATCCTGAAAAAACATCAGGTTCACATGAAACAACTGTATTGAGTACCTTTTGAGAGGAATTCTCTGGCCAGATCCAGCTAGGCGAAGAGATGTTTAGTATTTAATTTATTTTACTCGGATTTCTTTTTGTTTTCTTCATTTTCTTTACATATTTTTAACCTGTACTGGTAGTACAGTATTTTTATTTGTCTATTTTGTGGGTTTACAGTGTTGGGATGACTTTTCTTGTGATTGTCTATGTTGACTGAATCTGGTTATATGAAGAAAATTAAATCATATTTTCAAAAGTCTGCAGCATTGATCTTGTGATGTGTTTGAATTTACTATGTTGTATATTTGCACTTTCTATGTGTACTTCACTTACAGTAATCTATTCACTGAGAGGTCCAGAGGTAGAATTGCCAAAGGCAGAATTGAGATTGAGATACCAGAGGTAGAACTGCCAAAAGTGTTTTAAGTTAAACACAGCAGTGTGTAACTGGTTCAAACAGAACTAAGCCTTATGAAATGTGTGTGTTTCGTATGGTAACATAGTATGGTTTTTATAAATGTGTATATAGTTTTTACAATACTGTTTCATTTTGCACAGGATCTGAAGTGTTTTCCATATTGTGTGTGTGGTTGTGCTAATTGTGTGTAGTGTTTTGAAATTCCGAGCCCTGTTTTTAAAATTGTGTTTAAGCAATTGTAAAAAACTGTGTGATGGCTTAAAGAAATGTATGACTTAACTTTAAAGTAGGGATTTGTTTTCATATGTTTTACTTAAAGTTGGACTTTAACACAACAGTGTGAATATTTTCTGTACAACTATGAGCTTTGACTCTTCGTGTTTTTACTTCGGCACATTTTTGCAATGCAAACCAAACGTTCCTCCTTGTCTCTGCATTCCTGAACCAACTCATCCATCAGATCATCACAGCAACACATCCTACAGCAGCTTTCCCCTCCTAAAGACTATACAAGTATCATTTTCCTTCTGCTAAACGGGTGAATTTACAAATTACAATTGGTTTTCCAATTCCAAACTAATTTTGAATTCATCAGTTTTCTACCAGTTGCTTCCAGCGACAATCACAGTTCACTAATTTATCTGCATTTATTCATTCATTTATTCACTGTCTACCGTTGTTACATCATTGTTGTTTATTGTTTGTTCGTAATATTAGTTAATAAATGTTTGTGTATAATTAGCATCGGTTCTGCCGTGTATTTCTTTGTTTTGGGAACGTCAGGTCAATGAAATCAGAGTTTACAACTTTTGATTATGAGCCTGATCAGTACAAGTAGATTTGATTAATTGATTATTGAAGCTGAAATATTCTTGATAAAAGTCTCATAGATGGCCTAGTTTAAAAAAAAACAACAACTAAGTGGTGTCCCTGATAAAGGAGTGTGTTTTTTTATCATGAAGCATAGTTTCTACAACTATGTGGTGCAGCTGCATTAGGCTACACATTTTTGCTGCATATGATTATTTTTCCACTTATGAGGCTATTTCCACTACATGTAATATAATATAACAATATCACAGTTTACTGCTAAGACTTACAGTTCTGTTGATTCTGTGTCTGAAGCTACCTAAAAATATCTCAATTACATCTAAATTGTGCAAAAGGTATTATGTCACTCAGTATCTTAGTGAAAGACAATTATATAGCATTATCCTGCTAAAAACAGGTAAGAAGAGCACATAAGTGTACATTCAGTGTCCATACAAGTAGGAAAGGTGACAAATTAGACAAAGACACAACATCAGGTAATTTCAGGCAGAAATAAAGACAAAGTTTAGCTGCAAATGCTTATCATCTGCACCAGCAGTTTCATCCACCAATCCTATCCACTCGCTTAGGTGACAACTTTGATCCTATGACACACATTAATAACCTATTGAGTTCTTACCATTAGAGCTCACAAAGAATGAATGCACTCATCCTTTTTACTAGTACTTTTGCAACACATCAAGAACTGTTGCTAACTTAGTGACTTTGACGCTAGATTTAGTAACTTCAATCAACTTCATTACCTTGATATAACAAAGACACCAGGACACTTCTAACTTTCCCTGTGAGAGATTATTTTACATGTAAATATAACTACATATTCTCGATTACATAATAGCGCCTCATTTATTGACATTCGACACCACAGAAATTTACAGTAGTAATAATGACAGTCTTCTTTTCACAGGTTGGTAATGCCAGAAAACCATATCCAGTTCTACAGCCCCTGCTTTTATCCAGTGATTGTGTGGTTCTTTTTAGGCCAGTGTGTAGTGACACGATATGTCTACTAACCATAGGCGTCAGTTTAGGGGGGGACGGTGGGGATGTGTCCCCCCCACTTTTTGTCAGGGGTCATTTTGTCTCCAACACATTCAAATTCTTCACATGTAAGCCGTTGTAAACCCAGTTATTTTCAGCAGTATAGAAAATTCCGACGCTCCTGAACGCACCATCCGCACTCGGCCGAGAGTTGCACAGACACGCAGCACACCTTCGTGAGGTTAAAAAAAACGTGCAGATGTTACATTTGCGCCCATGCCAAGTGGAAGCTCCGACCAGAGGCGTGCAGGGGCAAAATTTCGGCCTGGGAGAATTGGTACTATAGCACCCCACAGACCTCTCTATCCTCATGAATCAAATTGATAGCTCAACAGGTTGAGCCTCCTCCTTTGGTGCGGTGGTTGTGAGTTCAAGTCCAACTTGTGGCATTTTGCCGCCGTTCTTCGACATTTTCTCAAAGTGCTGTGGTCTCCACCCCCCCCCCCCCCCCCCCCCACACACACACACACACTTTTAAAAACAAACTGACGCCCTTGCTACTAAGCCAAAATTATCATTCAGCCCAGGGCTACTCTGTAAGTGCTTTCCAAAAAGGAGAGTCTTTCCCCAATTTCACGAAAAAACAGTTTGCTGCAAATGGTCACATCTTGATACAAGTGTCCATGACTGAATTAAAGACAAAATATTAACTGTGACTGTGTAGGAAGGGCTGTGTCTTTCATTTTCAATAAGGTAAATCCATCCATCTTTTACATGGATGTATTCACACAGTGACACATTCATCACGTATATGTTTTGTTTGGTCAGTTGACAACACTTATGTCACAGGGATTCTATGGGTGCAGAGAGTATCATTTTCCCAAAAAGCTGAAATAAAAGAGGAACACAAAGGACAACAGTAGAATGAGTATTTGTTTTTCTTCAGTCTGACAGATCAGGTTTGGTCAGAACAGGCTCCAGGGAAAGAATTTTCAAGTGAATGTGGTGTCTTTGACCATTAATTGGATTCTGCTGTGGAGGAAAAGACCAGTGCCATATGCAACCCACTTAAACATCTGAATGTAGAGTAATGCCTTTTTCTGATTACTGGGTGTAAGCGGATTATTAAGGGCATAAAACATCAACAGTTAATATTTCCTCCCCCCCAGCAACAGTCTGAACAGTCCCCAGTGAGGTAAGTCAGTAACTGAGAGTATATCAAGAAATACTTTTTATGTATGAATGATGTTATACTCCAAGCATATGTCACTGTCACAAAATGTAGTGGATATTTAAAGACTTGATGACTGAATGACATTTATGTGTGGTGGTTGCAGAAGCTTACTGTTTATCTGAGGTCAGGATAGCAACACTTTCAAATAGTAAAAAGAGGCACCACTGCTGTAGAAATACACTTCAAAATTACTACTGTACAAAGGAGGAAATTGTAGTTTAGACAAAAGCCAGAGAAAAGTGAGGATTCTGTCAATAAAAGGAGCAGTAATTACAGTAGAAAGAGGCAACTATCGCATCTAATCCTCCATCTCTAACCGACTTCCCAAATCCTCACTCTATCTCTCTCTCTCTCACACACACACACACATACACACACACACACACACACACACACACACACACACACACACACACACACACACACACACACACACACACACACACACACACACACACACACACACACACACACACACACACACACACACACACAAAGCTTCTCCCCCTTTAATAACAGTTTACGGAGCAACATTGTACAGCCACATAATAGCCATGTTATAATTTGCTCTAACAACTCTAATTATGCCTCTTATTGATTCAGGCACACATTTTAATAGGAGCAGCCACGCCTCTTGTATTACCAGCCATTGAGGGTGTTCGATGGTGAACATTTGAAGTTACTCCTCCTCTTCATCCAACATGGATGTGTCCCTGACAGTGTAATTTGTCGCTCCGATTCTGAGGCCACTGTAAACATCACACAACAAGAGTCATTTTAGTACTCAGAGAGACACACACACACACACACACACACACACACACACACACACACACACACACACACACACACACACACACACACACACACACAGCAGCAAAGGAGACAGGGAAAGAAGCAACAACAAAAGCTGAAGAAAAGATAGTTTATTGTTGACTGTACGCAAGGGGGTCAATCTGAGTATTTTTCAGTGACAGCTCACCTCATTTTGTTTCTAATTGCGGTGGTATATTTGGAGTCTGGGCTGTCTAGGAGGAGCAGACATGTTTCTAGTGTTACTGTAAATTTACTCCACTCCTCTCTTTGTTTTTTTTTGTTTTTAAATATATATTTTAATTTCATGAATAGCTACAATACAGCCATCAAGCTTTCACTTTCTGAGGACTCTGTCTGGTATTCGTTAATTTGAATGTTTTTAAAAATGGTAGAGTTGGACTGTCCAGAACATTGTACTGACAGCCACTGGCCTAAATACTAATCTGCTTAAACAACATTTTTTATTAATGTTACCTTTATCAGTCCAGTGATGATGGGTCAGCATTCAAGTCCAGTGATGATGGGTCAGCATTCACACGCTGCATGAATGTTGAGACATCATCATTTTGACCAGTTGCTGCCTTTCTACTTTGACCAGATGTAGATTGTGAGTCTAAGCCTGCCATTGGTATCTCATTCCACATAGCTTTTATCTTGTCTACAACTATCTACGGGTCAGCATCTTTAAAATTCTTTTCAATATAAGAACAAGCTGAGAGTTTCATGTTTTGCTGCCAAAACAACACAAGAAATCCACCATCACTCCTCTGAGTGAACCCCAATGGTGCATCCTGTTCTTAGCCCTTTCTGAGACACTTGTGATTGGTTTCAGGAAATATTTAGCTTTTTTTCTGCTTCAGCAGAATGAAAACGATGTGCAACCACACCGTTCTACACAGCGCCTTGTCAGTACTAGCGAATGGTCCTGCTGTGTGGGACTACACGGCTTCCTACACTTATTTTTTGAATCATTCATTCATTAAATGTTGCTGAACTTTTTTTTTGCATAACAGCAAACTGGTGCATGGTATTCTCAGAATCTTTATTGCATATTCTACAAAATGCATATTACTTTTTTTTTAGCAGGGAAAGTCAAGTAACCATCTTTGGCTATATGATGAAGTTTATCACCCACTGTAGTGATCCAAAAATACATTAATGATTAAAAGACAAAAACTGAGTCAAAATTGAATCAAACATTCATAAGAACATAGAATATGGATTCAAGAAAAGAAAAATATCCTCTTAGCTTTTCATTTTATACCGTCTGTCTGACCTCTGCACCTGCTCTTGTTACAACAGATATACTGCTGTGACCTATTTTGCCACTTGCATCCAGGCCATGTCCATTTCCCTTTTGATAGTCCTACAGGAATGTGCCAAATAAAACCATTATATTTAGGACTACTTAACGAGGAGCTCCATTTTACTGTCAGTGAATTATTTTCTTTTTTTCTCGGTATGTGTTCTGTCCTCGATGTACTGAACAACTACGACAGGCAGCTAAACACTCCACTTCAATCAAAAACTCTGGCCGTAGTTCAACAGGTTTATTGAACAAAGCAAAGTGTGAAACGACAATACAATCACAACATCACATATGCCAAAGCTACCGATTATTTCATGCACTGTCAACTCCTACCAGTTGTTGACAGAAACTGTCATCTCCACTTGTCCCAGAAAACATTAGCGAGATGCTGGACCTGCCGCCACTGGTTCCTGTAAAGGTCAGAGGTCACAAAGATGCCAGCAGTGGCTGAGAGAGGACATACCTTCTGTATGAGGAGAACAGCTGGGGACAGTACGAATGGCTCAGTAGGATCTGTTGACACAGGAACGAGAGGCTGTGCGTTTATAATAGCAGACACTTCTGCCATAAAGGTGACGAGAACTTAGTGAGTTTTGTGGCTTTAAGGTCAAAGAACATAGAGTCCAGAATTCTCCTAGCCAGACCCACCATCCTTTCCCATGATCCACCAAAATGGGAGGGTGACTGAAAGTTCATGAGCATCCTTTCCCTAACAGGTAGGTTTTGACTGCTACATTGTCTATGTTTGAGGGTATTTGGAGTTCTTTACACGCCCCAACAAAATTGGTGCCACGATCTGAGTGAATACTCTTCACTGTACCCATGATAGCTAAGAAGCGTCTCAGTGAGATAATGAAACTTGATGTGTCGAGTGATTCAATCACTTCAATATGAACTTCCCTCATACTTAAACATGTGAAAATGACAGCCCATCTTTTGTTTTGGACAAAACCTCCTCTTGTGCATTGTGTAACGATGTTCCAAGGGCCGACATCCAGACCCACATATGTGAATGGGGGGGTCAGTTGAGAAACGCTGAGCTGGGAGTTTAGCCATCTTTTGCACACTGAGTGGGGCTCTCAACCTCCGAGCCTGCTCAAACCCTTCTACTGTGACTTCTGTTCCACAGTGGTGCCAACCTCTACAAGAACTGTCTTTAATGATGCCTGACCTGAAGGCATGAACAACGTGCAGGAGACGAGTGATGGCACGAATCAGGGAGCTCCAGCAGGAAAACTTTGTGAACCTCTGAGAACCAAGTTGATTCATCGCAGTTGTGGTCTTTAGGGTGGAAACTTCAGGTCTAATGTTGGCATCTGAAGTGGGTTCGATGAGGTCATAGGTATGCTGGCTTTGACTGTCTTTGAGCAGGAATCTGGGGCCAGTAAACCAGTTGGTGAACCTGAGCTGATGTGCAGGAACGGATGGTGTTGCAAAATCTGCAGGGTTCTGTTCAATGGGGACATATTGTCACTGTTTGGCTTGTGAGGACTTCCTAATCCTAGCCACACGATTGCTGACATAGACATAAAAGTGTCTGCTTTCATTGTAAATATAGCCTAAGACCACTTTACTATCTGTTAAGAAGTGGGTGTCATTCAGATGAATGTCCAGCTCTCTTGAGATCAGATCTGCAAGCTCTATTGCTAACACAGCAGCACAAAGTTCAAATCTAGGGACGGTTTGTTCTGGACATGGTGTTAGCTTTGCTTTCCCCATGACAAAGCCAATTTCATGGTTCCCATCTCCATCGGTCTCTTTCAGATAAGCCACCGTTACAATGGCCTTGGTTGACGCATCACAGAAGATGCACAGTTCTCTATATGTAGATTCTGAAGGTGAAATGTAAGTGTATGTTCTGGCAATTGAGGTCAGAAAGTGCCTTTCGTGACTTTCTCCAAAGAACCCATGACTCCTCCATTGCTTGGGGCAGCGAAGCATCCCAGTCACCATTGTCTGCAGTGAGCTCTCTAAGGATGGATTTGCTTTGGATTGTGACTGGTGCTACGAAGCCCAGCGGGTCATAGAGACTATTAATAGTAGACAAGATGCCGCCTTGAGTGAAAAGAAGGGTTTTGTCTCATTAGCCACATTAAAGGTGAAACAGTCTTTGTTAAGGTCCCACAGGAGACCTAGGCTGCGCTGCATGGGCAGCTTGTCTGCTCCAAGATATAAGTCTTTGAGGTCTTTCGCATGATCTTGTGATGAGAATGCTTCCAGGATCTCTTTCCTATTGGCTGCGACTTTGTGCAACCTCAAGTTCGATTTGGCAAGAACATCATGAGTCCTTTGCAGCAGACTCACAGCTGTTTCAACAATAGGAAGGGATTTAAGGCCATCATCAACATTAAAATCCTGTGTTACAAACAGCTTGACGTCAGGGTCGAAGTCTGTCTCAGTGCACTGGACCAACTGGTGAAGGCCAAATATCGTTACTGCAGGGGAAGGACTGTCACCAAATACATGAACCTTCATCCGATACGCTATGATGTCGTTGCTGAGGTCGTTGTCACGAAACCACAAATAACACAGAAAGTTTCTGTCCTCTTCACGCACATATAAACAGTAAAACATCTGTTCGATGTCTGCTGTAAAGGCTATAGCTTCTTTCCTGAAGCGCATGAGGACGCCAAGAAGTGAGTTGTTGAGATCTGGACCTTTCAAAAAACATTGTTAACTGACAGTCCATTGTAGTGAGCACTACTGTCAAACAACTCTGATTTGTTTAGGCTTTCTGGGATGATAAACACTAAACAGAGGCAAGTACCACCTCTCTTCGTTTTCCTTAAATGGTGGGGCAATCTCAGCATGGCCATTTTTGAAAATCTTCTCCATGAAGGCTACGAAGTGATTTCTCATTTCTGGTTTTCTGTCAAAGTTGCGGATCAGGGACATGAGCCGGTTCATAGCTTGTGGCCTGTTATTTGGGAGCCTTTGGCGTGGTAGTTTGAAAGGCAACGGCACTGTCCAGCTGTTTGCGTCTTTTTTCATTCCTTGTTGCATGATTTTCATGAAAGCGTTGTCTTAAATAGAGGGAGAAACTTGATTGTCATCTTCGTTTTGTTCAAACACATGACAGCCCAGGTGATCGGATTCACAACTAGATCTGTCACTAGGTTCTGATACATTGTGATCGGAGATTTGCACCCCACAGGGTTTCTCTTTCACGTTAAACACATTGGGGCAAGGCTTAAAACATGTAGGTCGACCTCTTTCTGTCATGTTTGTGTAGAAGGCATTTACTGTTGCTGTTTTGTGAACGCCACTCAAGCACACATTTCCCACTATAACCCACCCCAAGCCTAATTTTTTTTACAAAGGGTGCATTTTTAGGGCCACTGATCTGTTCATGGACTTTGTGTACCCTGACAATGTCCCGTCCAAGCAACATCAGTATGTGGGCATTTGGGTCAAGCTCTGGGACAAGGTGTGTGACATTCTTTAAATGAGCGTGATGGAGAGCTGCGCTCGGCGTAGGTATCTCCTCCCTGTTATTGGGAATGTCATTACACTCGATCAGAGTTGGCAGGGGGACGCGGACTGTGCCATCTAGAGATTCTACAACATAACCCGTGGTTCTCCTACCCATTGTCTCTTTTAGGCCAGCACATGTTCTTAGTGAGTAGGGAGAACTAGAGCCACTGTCATTAAAAATTTCAAAAACTCTAGACGAACCAGAGATCTGTTACTCTGTTCATCGTGAATGGCATACAGCCTGATAGCCTGGTCTGGGTAGCCTGTTTGAAAAACCTTCACAAGGCAGATTTTAGAACACGACCTATTAGTAAGGTTCCGACCACAGACTTGAGTACACTTAGAGGTGATTTCACTGGCCAGGTTAGCACCTTGCTCCCTGCCATGCTGTACATCATGGCCAGTATCTTTGCTCCAGGGGGCAGGGCCTGGATGAAGAGCTGTGTTGTGGTTCTCATTGCCGCCTTCTAAGCATTGCACTTTACCAAGCCACTTCAACAATAAATCCATCTCCTCACTTGCTGTCAAATCAAAGCCTCTCACTGTATTTTCAAAAGAGCATTTCCATGCTCTGTAGTTGTGGGGCTTGCCATTGAACTGAAGGAGTCCTGTTGCTACAATTTCACGGCGAGCGAAGTATCTCACGAAGTAATTTATATTTCCATCGCTATGGTTTGAAGCCCTGAGGTTGCAGATAGGGTGACAATAGCTATCTCTGGTGCAAGGGCTGTTCTAAATGTGCTATTTTACTTTGATGGACAACAGAAGTAAATGTCTTCATATCTAAACAGCTTTTATTCCACAAGTCCTAGTCTATAACAACCACAAAACTCAATGGATTAAAATGAGTCTTGTGCTCCTAATAAATACCAGTTTCCTTGTCTGGCTTGTTCGTATGCCCACATTTAGAACTATTTCTACATTGTCTATTTGTATTTCTGCAGTGTGATTAATATGGTCCCTAGTGTAAAAGCTATCAGAGAAGTTGGTACTCTTCAAAAGCTTGAGGCACTAAAATCAAAGTGAGGAGGTTTTCCAGAATAACAACATAACATTTTTGTAAATTAATTAACTTCATACAAACTACAGAAACCCTGAATCTAATCAACAATATGTTTTAGAACAGCACCAGTTCTCCTTGATGCAGTTTCAAAGTGCCCAGCTATTTAAATGATGGTTGGGCAGATTGCGCTACTTATTTCCAGTGTGCTTTAGTCTAGCATTATTTGAATTTATCCTATTTAAATATGTTTTTCAATTTGTCTTTATTTCCGTGAATACTTTAAGCTTGTGATGAGTATAACATGGAAACTATAGGTATCTTTAACATACCTTTGATTTGGTAGAGATATTTGAAAGAAATCACCAGTGATTTAATCATGAATCAGACTTAATACTAGTCTTTTATCAGTTCCAATAAAACACAGGTGCAACTATGAGTCGTTTCAATTTGCACATTTTTCTCCAGACACAGCACAGCCCAAAGCTCTTCTGTTAGTTCTAACGCCTTTGCCATTCTTTCTCTATTGCTCGACCTGTTTGTGAGCCTCACAACATTTTCAAACCATTTCCTTGCCTACTTGTGCCTTTTGCCCTTCAACCTTTCTTTTGTTTAGACCTCCTGTCCTTGCTCCATAGGCCCATTAATACCCTGCCCTTCATGTGCCCCTCTCCCCAATCCCTGCCATAACTCATTTCCAATACAACCGCATGAAGAAAAGGGAGAATGAGCACAGATAAAACACAGGTCACCTTCAAACTACTTGGCGTTGTTATGGTGAATTTTCCATCAGAGCAAGTGTTTTATTAGGATTTTTGACAACTAAGTCTCCTCAAACCATTGCATAAAAGCTCTAATACATTCTACCGTTGTCTTCTCAAGGGCTGGATATAAAAATAAAGTGCTGAGTGGGAAGTGCAAATTGGATCCATTTTGAGGACTATGGAGATGTCTTGGCACTTGGAGGTAATGTGCACATTTTACTCATAGCAGAGGCTGTAGGAAAGCTACTTTGACCTTTACAAAGTGACCCAAAATCATCTAGTTTCCTAAAGATAGGTGTACAAATTGAGTGAGTTCCAGTTACAGCATGGAACTGACAAAATAATTTTAAACTCATAGTCCTCTACCAAACTCTTTCTGGACCTGTATCTTATAGTCAGCAGAGT
The DNA here is from genome assembly GCF_021347895.1 of Acanthochromis polyacanthus. NCBI lineage: Eukaryota > Metazoa > Chordata > Actinopteri > Pomacentridae > Acanthochromis > Acanthochromis polyacanthus. Next base: position 22,046,201 of record NC_067125.1, read on the forward strand.
TGTTGGATCGGTCAGGGAGCAGGTTCAGTTGTTACCCTCTAAACTCAGCACATGGGAACAAATAATATACAAATGATAGAAACCTGTGGAAAAGCTACTAATGCCAAACTCAGCCTACAAGATGTTATCATGGCCAAAGCTTTAAGAGATAGAGAACAGCAGTGGGTGACAGCCGATGAGGGAGACGGAGGAGTTGGATCCAGAAGGCAATGGGGTATGCATGTCTGCATCATCAACTGCTGAAGACAGAAGAGAGATTGATGTCTGATAGTTGTATAGTCTGAGATTGACAAAAGTGAATCTTGAGATAGGATTATTTTATTCAACTGCTGTTTCTGAAGTATGTACTGAATAATTAAAAAAATGTGTAGCTTTTGCTTTCATTTAAACCAGTGGTGATTTCATTATACTTAACACAGTAATTGCCTGGATCAGAAACCATTTCTGACATCACTAAAATGAAATCAGTAACATTTAGAGCAGAAAAATCACAGAGGAACGTTGAGCACTGATCTCATGAACTTTGACCGTATTAGCATTCTTTTCTTAGATAGCATAAACAAAGTGTACATGTTTCTGCTTGTTTTGCTATAAAGCTTTCCCTCCCACTTTTGTTTGTTCAGCAGCTGTCCTGCTCACATTGTGATTTGCTTGGCATGGCTAGAAATGGGAGACCACCTACTTTCATATGATACCAACCATGTTGACCTGCATGACTCTACCATGTAATTTGTGGAAAAAATTCCACTGCAAATTATCCACAATATTTTGCCAAACACAAATGTCCTGTGATAGTATTAGTGCAGTGTAAATCAAAATCTCAATGATCTGAGGTCATTTTGGATTTTGATTTTTATGCAAGGTTTTCTGTTTTCTCTGTAACTTTCTTCTCTTTCTGACTCCAGAATAGGCAGAATGTTTTAACAGCGTTTGGGGGCAAGTTCAGGATGCCGTTGTCACTGCACAGGATGAAGACAGTTTCACAGCCTCTAAATATGTTATCCACAAGTAATGGCAGCAAATTAAGAAAAATGCAGATTTTGCTTGTCAACACTAGCGACTACGTGCTTATTGACAGTAATCCACAGAGCACAAAAGGTAATTTCACTATTAGTCAATAGGGCTTCAGTCTCATTTGTGAGAAACTTTATGGAACTCCATGATTGAGCTACAAAAATGTCTTTTTTTAACCTTTTATTGGCCATCAGAAAACTTAGGAGGTAAAATGATCATACATTTGCTTACTGTTTAAATGGGATGAGAAAATCTTGGCCTGGGACATAGCAAAAGTCTATATCCTGTATTAGATTGTATTAGACCAGGAAACCTGGTCAACACAATAAAATAAATGTTTTAAACCAAAAATAAATAAAAACCGATAGGTTGATCACTACATGAGTGAAATCTTTCACTGCACATATTGTGATTTTGTCGTTCTTATGTAACATTGTTTGGTCAACCCCAAGTTCATAAAAACTTGCAAATTTGACAAAAAATTGACACTTGATGATTAAACCCTCTCCTGCTGTGAGGTTATACAGATTCTTTGCCCAACATAAGCCAAGCCAAGGATTAAATGCTCAACACTGTGCTTACATTTTCAGACCAATTTTCTGTAAACCAGTAACAAATTTGGCAAATGGCTGCTGTTTCTTGACTTTTTGCACTGCTGCCTTTGTTTTCCTCCCAGTCACCGAGCTGTGAGATTGTTTTAGCAGTGGCGAGGTGTTGTTCTTCCCTCCCCTCCCGCTGGGTGGGAGCTTACCCAATAAATGCCAGCCAGCCCAGGTGTGAAGTGTGGCTTTGGCTTGTTGTGCTGGCTAGCTAAAAGCCTGCTGTGTGTGCATGTGCGCGACATGCATGTGTGTTTGTGTTTTCCTTGACAAGTTGGTGGTGTTTTCGCTGTGTGCAGAGATGTGTTGGAGGTCACCGAAGCCAAGTGGATGGAGTAAGAAAGAAGGGGGTTTGAAAGTGAGGTATATGGGTAGGCTTTTGTTTTTTTAGCACTTCACAACAAGGCCTCATGAATACTTACAACTAGCATTTATTGTGTGATGCCACAGAAATAAGTAAAAAGTCACACTTAAGTCGAGTGTGCAGGCTCAAGGCCAAAAATGAATCTTTATACACTCACATCCACGTGTACCCTCCACTCACAACATAAAAGCACTCATGTAGTTGAAAACACATGCACACACACATTTCCTTGGGCCACAGACAGGGAAGGGAGCCCCTGTTTAATTTTCAGCCTCCCTGTGAAGTTTGCAGAGGGTGCCAGGACTGATGACACGCAGGTATCATCACCAGCAGAGAGGATCAGTAGTAGCAGTAGAGGGGCTGCCCGGCACATCCAACCATCACGACGCCCAGCAGTCCACCGTGACACCCAGAGACAAGACCCAATGCCTGCAGCAGGCAGAAGTAAGAGGGGATGGACTGAGAGACTCCAGGGTAAGAGGGGTTGTGGGGAGGATGGGGGAAAGCAGAAGAAAAGGGGGAACTTTAGGAGAATGGCAGGACAAACTGAACTGAGTAGGAAGAAAGACCAGTGAGTGTAGCAAGGACAGAATGGATGATATAAAGTCACAGAATTTTCATTGTGGAGTTAAAGATAATCCAGCAAATTAATTAATTAATTAAATTTAATTAAAATTGCAAAATTGGAAAGCAACAACTGTCCTGACAACAGAGTCAGTTTGCTACTGCCTGTAAGAATAGAATAGAATATCCTTTATTAGTCCCAAAAGGGGAAATTAGCAAGAACAAGAAAAGCACTCAGAGAGCACAGTTGTTGCTGCTCAGCTGTTGTATGATTTCCGCCAGATAAGTCTACAGCGGTGGATCTGTAGTAGGATCACAATCGTGATCATCAGCAGGCAGCTCCACTGTGTTCACTTGTTGTCATAGTTACAGTGACGCTGTGCTATCCTGCAATGATACAGAAATCTTTAATAAATCTGTAGATCCAGACTGTAAGCCGCATCACTGCCAAAATCTAATCACTTGGTTCTTGTTCACCCAAATCCATTAGTCCGTAAACATACATCGATCATCACATAACTGTGCGAGTAATAAACATTGTCCTGCACTGTCTTCCTTCATGGCAACTCAAACATATCGCCTTTAGTTCGGCTGAGTGTTTTGCAAGGACTGCTCAGTGTAATTTCCAAACATGTCAACCCTGGATGCCTTTGAGGACAGGTCATTGTTTATTTTGTTATCTGATGTGTCAGATTTTAGTAATTTGATTTTCATTTGCTTTAGACTAGTTTTAGTCACAAAAACAAAAGCCATGTTAGACTAGTATTCAATAGTGACATTTCATATATATATTTAAAGTCTGTGTCCTTTGAGGACACATCTGTCACCATGTTGGTGTAAACTTTCCATGGCTGTATATGTATTCTGATCTATGGTAAGTGGAAAGGCTCAATGTCCTTGCGTTTCTGCTCAGCACCTACCCAACAGATGGACTCTCTTCAGTGTTACCCACCTAACATTATCATTTCCAGAATATGTCTCTGAGAACAGAATCTCTCTCTGTGTTTGCTCTGCTCACCTAACCTTAGCCGTGCAACAGCTACCTGTTCCCTCTGCTACAAAGACACAACTTGTTGATGGTCCGGATGTGCACAAGGACAGCTGCAGATAACTATAGACAGACAACTGTTGTTTTTATGCTATTTTGTCTTGTTTGTGTGAGTATGCTTGGAAGAGTTTGTTCCGTACATGTGCAGTAGGTTCTGAAAAATTATTTTGTGCATGCACACTACTGCTGAGCATGTGCACTATTGCCCTTGTAGCGTAACAATGACAATTTTGGGCTGTGCTTGTAGCAAGTGGAGCAGCGAGCAACAATTAAATGTGTAAGCACGTGTAGGGTGAGCAGGGTGTAGCTGCAGCAGTTCTGAGTTAAAACTACTGGTAGAACCAGCTGTCAACAGATGGGGGCCCTGCACCAGCCTCTGCATACACCCCAGTGTCAAGTCCATCAGTTCTGCTAGGTGGCTACTGACTGCAAAGTCCATTCAATGGGGGCAACCACCAAACCCCGCTAGCCACAGCCTCCACTAGGGAAGGTGACAGAGGGTAAAGGGGCTTCATTATCAATGGATGCGACAGGTTGTTATGCTTGTTCATGTGACCAGGCTGATCCATGGCAGTTTGCATTTACTATTGTACTATTTTATCACTATTGATAAAGAGTCTGTCACCAGTGCTTATCATTTATGGTCTGATCACCAAGGCCTTCTTTTCATTAAAGCAGTGATTAGCTGACTTATTAATTTCTCCGTGTTGAAGATTTTGTTTTTATTTGGAGCAAAATAGTGCAATTTGACATAATTGTTGTCTTGAAAAATTATTTAAAATTAAGTTTGTTTTGCTTTCAGTGTAAAAAAAAATGATTGCCAAAGAATATTTTTTATCATAATTTTTGTTGACAAACTGAACACTGTCCTAGAATACATATGTAGATATATTTCAAAAAGCACCACAAATAGCAAAGCCTTATGCTATATATTTTATGTTGAGTTTCCAACCAATGACCTGTACTGTGTAATATTGCTTTTCCAGAATTATGATAAGTTATTTAAAAAGAAATTAAATAATATGCAAAGCAATATTAAAAATTAAACATCCAGCAAAGTAAGACACAAAGGGAATGACTTTCAAAAAACTACATTCAGATTGTAAACTGCATTACCGACTGTCTTATGCATTAGAAATTTCTGACGTTTACAGTGTAAAAGCAGAACAAATAAACAACAACAAAAAATGAAATGAACAGTTAATAAATCAGAACATATGAAATGCTGTGAAAGAGCTCATTTGAAGTTGTTGAGGATTTTTCTTTCATATAATTTAAGTCAACAATATTCTCCTGGTACAACCAGAGCAAAAATACTCGCTCTGTATGCACTCACTTTACGCATCAGTTTTCATTCCTGCTGCAGGGATAAATAAACAGATATCTCGAAAAGCTCTTTACATACAGCATGAGGGCAAATAGCATCCAAACTAGAATTCCAGCTTCTGTCCATTCATTTCTGGACTGTCAGACATTACACATCAGGTGGCAGTATCAGTGCAGCCTGTGAGATAAGAAAACTCAGTCCTTTTACTCCTATCACAGCAGTTTTAACTAATTTGTCCTCTCTTTGGAATACTCATGCTGGCAAATATTGCATGTAGATTGTTCCAAAAAAATGTACTATTATTTTACTCAAAACTCCGTTTGAGTAGCCTTTCTTCCCTTAAACAGCAGTATTTCAGCAATATCACACAGTTCAGATAACAATTATTGTCTTTTGTTACTATTCCCATTATCTCATTGATTTGTTACTGTATGTTCCTCATTGTGGCTATGAGGTATGTCAGTGGTTTGGTATTGTTTGATCACAACCAGCAAAGGAAAGCACCTGCTGAACACTGTCATCTGATGCCAAGTAAAGATTTAGATGACCTGAAAAATCTGAATTCAATTCATCTAAAGACAGAGACACAGAGACAATAAGAACGGTCTGACATTATCTCAACATACACTGGCTAACCTCAGAGAGCACAGAGCCTACCACCAACACCACTGTACCCCAGCCTGTCTGCATGCCTGTCTGTCTGTGGGTGGATAAACACTCTATCCCTGCACTCTAACGACACCCCATCTTTAATCCCTCCACCCTTTCCTCCCCTTGAACTTTATCATCTATTAACTGCAGACCAAGTAAATCCCACATAAAAAAAATGTAGGGGGTTTGCCATACACACACACACAAGCACACACTCCTCCCCTCCAGTCTATAGCCAGTGGGCAGGCACGTAGGTGCCCTTGCTGTATGACATGATGGGGCAAAAACAGTTATTTCCCACTACACGGCTTTTCAAATTGAGTCTTATCCACAATCGCCATTACACTTCTCTCTCCTACTCTCTCTTTTTCTCCACTCCGACTCACCAACCTCTCCACCTGGCACTATCCATCCACCACCTCCCTCACGCTCCTCATCTGTGACCCTTTACCTTCAACCGTGCTGTCATCAGCGTTTGAGCAGGATTAGTCACGGAAGGGGATGGCGGGGGCTGACCTGGGAGATGGGACGAGCTGATGGCACCCGCCCAGAAGGGTCAGCTGCTATGAGACCAGCACGGGTGACGATGATGGCATGTGCTTAACCTCAGCTCCTCAAGCTTGTTAGACGAGGGATGCCGGCTGTAACAGGTCGCAATGAATGTGTTTTGCAGAAGGTGAGGCTCAGTTTACCGTGAGCAGCAGAGGCTTTGGTGGGGCAGCCAGGCCTGGATTTGAGTGAGTTTGTTTGCTTTGAAATGGAGGATTAGGTCACAAGACGGACCTGTCTGTTAGCTGTGAGCTACATGTGCTACCTTCGGCACCTGTTTGTTACTGGTTGAAGATGAGAGCTGACAGCTAGCTGAAAACAGTTAGATGGAGCTGAGAAATTGTCTCACACAGCACCTGTGTGTGTGTGTGTGTGTGTGTGTGTGTGTGTGTGTGTGTGTGTGTGTGTGTGTGTGTGTGTGTGTGTGTGTGTGTGTGTGTGTGTGTGTGTGTGTGCATAATGACCATGTCTGGGATAGTATGGATGTAATTATGTGAGCAGACAGTGAAAGTCCACCTGCATGTATATGTTAATAATCAGATTCTAGTCATATGCAGCCTAATATTCTTTCACAGAGTGAGATGTTCAGAGGATATTCAGAGGAATATCGCCCACATGTTAACATGATAGGAGATGCCTGATTAGCTTAGCAGAAGCATAAAGACCGGAAGCACAGAGAAACAGCTGGAGTTGTTTCTCGGTGCAGTGACGGTTTGTGTCTTTTTGTAGCTGTCCCTATGATGAAGCTGACTAGGTTGGTGCCATAATACATGTAGAGTGATCACAACAGCCTGTGCTGGCTAGAAATGCTACATAAAATGCTGGGCAGATGGACAAGCAGTTTGAACTGCTGTTTTCCAACAGATCATCAGTAGTTTATAGAGTGTTTCAGTTCTTACACAGCATGTTAATTTGTGACTAGTAGAGGTGCCCATTAGAACTTTGCAAAGATTGTGCGATACATACACCAACATCCAGATAACCAAAATGACTATCTGTAGGTCACACTGTACATGGAGATATCAGTAATACCTTACTGTACAAGAACTGCTGATGGTAGATCAGAGCTTTGCCTTTGTTTTATTCTTCCAAATTAATTGTCTGTGTGTGTTTTTTGCTTTGATTTACATCTGGTGCTACTATACGGACACTGGAAATTCCCTGAAGTGAATTGAAAGTAACGATGTAGACATTAATGGTTAATGGAATTAGATGGAAGAAATTTTAACCCTACTCTATATTCAGCGAACATTTAGCAACTGTTTTCTTACTGAATCTTGAAGGGGTTCAGGGATTTTCCATGTCAGTTTTTACTAAGAAGGAAAAAGCAAACAAAAAAGTGCTCCAAAGTTGGAAGATTATGTAAAATGTAAGCTTCAACAGTTGTGCTGTTTCAGTTACGATCATTCCTACAAGTGCCCCAGCCATATGGAAGTACACTTACATTCAGGATTCAAGACATGACAGTTGCTGACCAGGAACACTTAACTGTAAAACTGAACCGCAGATGAAAGAACTGCACGATTTATTTTCTGTGCTGGTGAGGATAATTTACTTGGTTGAAAAAGTTCAAAAACAACACTGTACCTAAAAATTCAGAAGTCCTTGCTGTAGGTGTCATCAGATCAGTAGATAATTTTTCAAAAACAGGTGATCTTTTGAAGACAATGCTGGAATGCATTTATGCATACTGGAAATCACAATCAGTATTATTTTTATAATCCCTGCAGTAAAGTTATTTTTAAACACTTGCTTAAATATTTGAGAATGCAAAATTTTACAAAAATGCAAAAAAATATAAACCTCACCTATGGTCATGACGTGTGGTGGTGACCCCAAAGAATAAGACCGCAGGTACAAGAAGCCAAAACAAATTCCGTCCGTAGGGTGGCTGGGTTCTGGCCTAGAGAGAGTAGGGGGACATCCGGAGGGTGTTCCCCTACACCAGAGATAATGCTCCATGTCGAAAGCAGGCTGTTGAAGGGGTTTGGGGCATCTCATTAGAATGCCTCCCGGGCACCTTTGTTTGGAGGTTTTCCGGGCATGTTGTCATAGATATTTTACGCACATGGGTACCACCCTTGAAAAAAAATAACTTAGTGGCACTGATTGGTTGTCTGTGAATTTCATATTGTTAGCAATAAAGAAATTAAAGTAAATCATTGCAATGGGGAAGAAATCTCACTCGGCACAGTGGGAGAGACCTCACTCCTCTCCCAAAGAAGAAGTACAAACGCAAGAGCTTTAATGGTGAATACAAACTCTTCTCCTGTTGACTTTTTGAAAGCTTTATGGTACAGTTTGCCATACCATGTAAGAAATGCTGAGTTCATCTGCTATGATCCAACCTGAGGGTGGCTGGAGATAACAAAATAACCAAAGTGTTATTGGTTAAGGTAGATGAATTTATTGCTTAGTGGCTAATGGAACATAGAAGTGACAATAAGGAACACAAGACTGGCAAGTGTTGCTAAATCAAAGAACAGAATATAACAAAATGAAGACTAACAGAGTTTCTAAACTATCTAAATCCAAAATAAAATTCCCTAGCCAAACTTAAATACAGAAATAACACCCACCACCAGTAACAAAAACTAATGCAAAAGTGCAAAAACAAACTAACCAAAACTGGTGCCCTCTGTACGGAGCCCCTAGGGGACATCCTTCCTGTTTGTGTTATATCCCTTCCTGTTGTACTTTTTCTCCTCCGCGTTTGTATTTTATTCCTTCGCGTTTGTGTTTTTTTCCTTCGCGTTGTACTTTCTCTCCTCCGCGTTTGTGTTTTATCCCTCCGCGTTTATTTTTTAGGAACACTTTTGTCATTTTTGCCCTCCGCCTTTATTTTTTAAGGAACACTTTTATCATTTTTGCTGTTGACAAGTTGTTTTTCAAAGACGGAGTTCGCGTTCAAAGTCGAACTCCGCGTTTAAAAACGAACTCCGCGTTCAAAGTCGAACTCCGTCTTGGGCCCGAGCAGTGTCACTCAGTCAGTCTGTTGAGCGTGCAGCAGGGGAGTCAGAGGACGGATTCCTACGGTACTACTTCCTGTCCAAACTTAGTTTGGAGGTTTGCTTTGCCTGGCACACCGGCTGATCATCACCTTGGGACATTACAACGCCAAACGGTAAATAATTATTTTAATGAATACCACAGTGCTTTGTGCTTTGTTCTGAACTCTGCTTATCTCAAGTCACATTAGCCCTTTCTGTATTTATCGCAGTTGGACTGCTTCGGTTTGCACGCTGGCATGAAGCTAAAAGGAGCGCTCGTTTTGTTCAGTGGGACTGCGCGCGGGACGGTGCGCTTTTTATACATTCAGAGAAACAGTCGTGGTTTGGTCAGTAGAAACGTTGACAAAAACGAGCGCTCCTTTTAGCTTCATGCCAGCGTGCAAACCGAAGCAGTCCAACTGCGATAAATACAGAAAGGGCTAATGTGACTTGAGATCAGCAGAGTTCAGAACAATAAACGAAGCACTGTGGTATTCATTAAAATAATTATTTACCGTTTGGCGTGTAATGTCCCAAGGTGATGATCAGCCGGTGTGCCAGGCAAAGCAAACCTCCAAACTAAGTTTGGACAGGAAGTAGTACCGTAGGAATCCGTCCTCTGACTCCCCTGCTGCATGCTCAACAGACTGACTGAGTGACACTGCTCGGGCCCAAGACGGAGTTCGACTTTGAACGCGGAGTTCGTTTTTAAACGCGGAGTTCGACTTTGAACGCGAACTCCGTCTTTGAAAAACAACTTGTCAACAGCAAAAATGACAAAAGTGTTCCTTAAAAATAAAGGCGGAGGGCAAAAATGACAAAAGTGTTCCTAAAAAATAAACGCGGAGGGATAAAACACAAACGCGGAGGAGAGAAAGTACAACGCGAAGGAAAAAACACAAACGCGAAGGAATAAAATACAAACGCGGAGGAGAAAAAGTGCAACAGGAAGGGATATAACACAAACAGGAAGGATGTCCCTAGGGGGCTCCGTAGCCTCTGAACACACACACACACACACACACTGTTTTTCTATCTTTGTGGGGACATACCATTGACTCCCATTCATATCTAACCCCTAACCCTTACCCTAACCCTAACCCAGACCAAAACAATGCTAACCCTGAAGAAAAGTTTTTGCAGTTTTTACTTTTTTCAGTAACAACAACATGACAAGAAAACACTGTTTAAACTTGTGGGGACCGAAATGAGGTCCCCACAAGTGACATTGTTTTCGGTTTCCTACAGTTGTGGGGACATTTGGTCCCCACAAGTATAGCCAGCACCTGACCACACACACACACACAACAACACACACACACACACACACACACACACACACACACACACTCAGCACTGACTGTAGGGAGACATGGCATGTCACTGAGGATCGTGTAAAACAGCTTCGTTGAGGCTGTCCACACCGGGAGGAGTCGCAGGCCGTTCCCACCAGGGGCGCCGGCACTCGGACCCCCCAGCCCCAACAGACAGGGGGACCACCACGCCGAGGAGGGGAGCCCCTCAACCAGCTGGGCCGAAGGGACTCGTGGATAACACCCCCAGTAGCATACCGGATACAAGCCCTAGTGTGAAGGACCCTCCCTGAGGAAACAAAAACAACTTTAAAGTTTAACAAAATGGCAGCATGCTGATCTCTGGTATTTTACATATCATTGATGTAGACTAAGCCAGCATGCATTTATTACAAAGACAAAACCTCTAATGCAGCCCCTGTGCCTAACAGTTGAATTTGTGGGCTGCAATACATACTTCCGTCTGATGTGACAAGAGTGGTGCTATTGTAAAAAAAAAAAAAAAAGAAAAAAAAAGAAAGAAAAGCAACAAGCCTTTCTTGACACTCTTAGATTTATTCCTGTCTGCCGATGTCTGAAAACTGTCAAAGGGTAACAGTGGGGTACAGAATATTTCTTTTAGCTATGTCTCCTTGAAGCGCATATCAGTTCACTCATGTAAGTCCCCTCGATTCCTTACCAGGACCGTCAGCTTGTCCATCTCTTGTCCATTGATTGCAGGATATAAAAGCCGAAGTTCCTTATAAAAGCCAAAGTTCCTTTGGATATAAAAGCCAAAGTTTCCTTTGGCTTTTATACCCTTGTCACCTTGTTCATTCTCGACATCCACCACATGTCCTCCCGTCACTTTTCTGTGTCAATTTCTATTGTTGTTGTTTTGGTCGCCATGCAACATTGTTCCATGAATGGAAGAGGGGACAACATAGGGTTTAGCCCCGAAGCTGCATGTCCAGAGACGATAAAACTTAAAAAAGCAGCAATCCAAACTAGTCTTACAGAAAAGGAAGCCAAAGGAACAGAAAATTACAAATGAACAGAACAATAAGCTGCACATGCACTGGCTGCATGGGCTCAGGTTTTTTCTTGTCTTTTTTTTTTGGACCTGTTGAAAGCTGCATTCTGGTTATAAGTATTTGTCTTTTTAAAAAACTATTTAACTATGTTGTTCTTTTAAGCTAACACTGAAGGTGGCAAGTGTGTGATTGTTCCTAATTTGGGAGGAAACTCCATAGAAGACATAATTGGTAGAATGCTGCACATTATATTAGTGCATATTGATTCCCATATTTTATTAATGCATTTTCCCACTTATTTATTGATGCTTCCACCACTCACTTTATTTCCATTAATGTACAATATTTATTTATGATTCCTCAGCACACGTCATTTCCATCACCCATGTTTGTGTCTGAACCAGATCCGAAATGACAAGGCAGTGAGGATAAGAGGTGTGGGCTGGCAGTGAAGTGATGAGGTTTTTTTTTCATTGTTGCTACCCTCCTCCTCCCCCCATTACTTTCCTCCTTCTAAATCTGTCACCCACTACATGTCTGGACAGTGGGGGGGCTGGAATCAAATTCTCTTCGCCTCCCCGTCTCTGACCTGAATCTCACTGGAACCCACAGTAACAGCTCAGAGAAAGAGAGAGAGAGAGAGAGATGAGCAAGGAGGGATGTACAAAAGAACTGAGTGAGGGAGGAATCAAGGAGACATGGTGAGAGCGGAGAAGAACAGTAAAGTGGGTTGTACTGTATGTGTGTGTGGTGGTACTTCAAAACATCTCAGTGCTATGTGGAAGAAATTGAAGAGATTGGGGAAATACAGGAAAATATAGTCCACCATGTTGTCTGCTATCCACAATGCGCTCCTCTCTAAGTCTCAAGTTCAAAAACTGAGGAGAATACCATATGCAAAACTTGAACAGATTTGGGACTGTTTGAAATATTTGCTAGGCATTTACCATCATTGCATATGATATTTAGGTGTTGCTTCATTTGACTACAACTGCTTTACCTTTCCATCCAGGATTCAACTGTATTGTCATTGCACATGCTAAAAGGGTAAAAAACAAAACAAAAACAAAAAATATGACTTCCTAATGTATAACAGTGTCGTTTTGGAATTATGGTATATGCTGGTTTCCTACTTGAAATAGTTCTCATTTAGCCTATCAAGTCTCATTTACAACTGGTGAAGTCAACTTTTCTGAAAGCTCATAAATTGGATATTCACGTGTTCCAAAAAGTAGAGCAGAATGCCTGCAGAAACAGCAAACACAGACATCTCTGTTGTAAAATATCATTCAACACTATCACACTTTGCACAAATTACAGTCACATTACACTCAGGTTGCTGCACACAGACAATAATGGATAAAGTCAAGCTGACAAAACACTAAATATACAGTGTGAAATAAAAATAAAATAACCACAATGTAAAGGGGGAAAAAAAACAAAGAAGAAACAGAAAACAAATTTAAGAAAAAATTTAAGCTGTATATCCAAACAAAATTACCACAATAAAACCATAAGAGCCCTTATTGATAAAAAGGTGAAAAAAGCCCAATAAGCTATGGTCACGAGGCAAGATCCAGTGACTGTCAGAAATCCTGCAAATGATCTCAACGTGACTTGATTTCCTTAAAGATCACAAATGTAAAAATAGCCCCTATATGTGTAAAAGCTGTGTATAATTCCAGTAGAAGTGACCATATTTAGGTTACTAAATTTTTTGTAGATGCGAATGTAAGTGTGCTTGTTTGTCTCTATGTGTAGTCTCTGACAGGCCTGGTGACCTGTACAGGGTGTCCCCTGCCTTCACCCTCAGTCAGCTGGGATAGACTCCAGCCCCACTGTGACCCTACAGTGGGAAAAGCGGTGTAGATAATGGATGGATGGATTCTCAAGAGTTTGATAAAATTTTCAATTCAATTTTATTTATATAGTACCAATTACAGGTCAGATTGTCTCAAGACGCTTCACAGAACCAAATGCCTGACCCCCAGAAGAAGCCCTAAGGCGACAGTGGCACCTTTTAACAGGGAAAAACCTTGAGCAGAACCCAACTCTTTATGTGGGGGGACCCATCTGCCTGCTGGCTGGCAGGTTGCGAGGGACAGAAGAGGTAGAGAGGTAAAAGAAAAAAGTTGGTTGTGTCTTGCAATTGGCAAAACCTCAGCTGAGACATAATGAAGTATAAATAGATTACTGATTTGACTTTGGCAACATGTTCAACCTACGCCAACTCCAGGCCAAAACAAAGGTGTCTACAGTTTCCGTTAGGAATTCCTAATGTGCTGATGATGCTGCAGCCTGCTTGACATCAGAAGCTGACCTGCAGAAAATCACAGATAATCACTTGCCAATAGCCGCTGCTGTTGCAATGGCTATTGCAACAAGTCCACCAAAACTATCATTATACCAATACTCTTGTATGGTTCTGAAATGTGTACTATGTACCAAAAAAACTGGAGAAGTTCCATCCACAGTATCTATGAACAATCTTGTACTGTATATAAAATGGTTTGATTATGTCAGCATGGCTCAGATTCTTGACCAGTGCTCTGTGACAAGCCATCAAAGCTATGTTACACTGAAACAGACTACGATGGTATGGACGCACTTCATCTACCTAAAACAGCTTCTCTTTAGTCAGCCACCTGCAGGAAGTTGTTGGTGCTCCTAAGAAGAGAATTTAAGGATGTCCTCAAAAGGACTTCAAAGACTGCAAGATTGCGTAATTGGGATACAGTCCCACTAGACGGACGATGAACGGTTTGTGATGGTGGGAATTTGTTTGAAAGAAACAGGAGGAAGGCTGAGGAAGAGAGACATGCCAATCGAAAGGCTTCTGAGGCACTCAGACTGGGACAGATTCCTGGGTAGATGCCTAAACAAAACTTTTTGGACCGCCATGCTTGTGTCAAGCAGCAGTGATGATGATAATGATAATGATAATGATGATGATAACAATGAATAAAAGTTTGTGGTCAGTGGTATCAAGGCTGGTGTAAGACTGAGAAGAAATAAAGCAGAGGGAGAACTTGAGGTGAACAGTAAATTCTTCGAGACCTTAATTAGAACAGCCTCAGTGCTATGAAGAGTGAAAACCCAACATTAGCCAAAGATCAGATTTTTTATTCATTATTAAAGTTATGCTGAGTAACCATTACTGATGCCTGTGTCCCACATTTTGTTTGCTAGGTAATATGATGTTTTTGAACAAATGCATGTAATGTGCATCTTATTCATTTGTCTAGAGTTGATTATCACTGGGGGAGCCACAAGAAGACTAACTGCTGCAGTCTTGACTAGACATACAGTGTAAGTTCTGAGGCGCCATCATGACCTTCCCCAACTAAAATTAACATGACAATAAAACAGTTTTACAGAGTCTTGATAAACATTCCCCATTGGCTGTCAGTGCATAGTACCTGATATTGAGGATCAGTCAATGATGATGTTAATAACATGCTATACCCATCACCTCTCCATTGGCATCTCACGTCATCTGTGTATCATTTACTGTTATCATTAATCAGCTAATTTATCCATTCATCCATCATTTAGTTAGTCCATTCATTCATCCACCTATTTATCTATCCTTGTTCTTGTTGCCAACACATTTGTATCAAAGTTGAATGTCAAACGGTGTTCTTTCACTTTTACTATTCTAGTATCTCAAAGTATTTCTACTTTTACTTAATTTGTCCATACTACCTCTAGTGCCCATGCAGAGGAGCTCTATATATTACCTACATGTATATTTTATGCAATCACGAGCATGATTTATATACAATATGCACAATAGGATTTAATTTTACATAAATTAGTATTTCAATTTATTATAGTAAAATATATTTCCTGCAGGACAGCTTGTGTATTTAGATGAAAGCCTTATTTTAGCTTCTGTTCCCTCCTTCTCTCTCTCTCCCACTGCTCTATTTTGTCCCCTGCTCGCTCTCCCTCAGTGTTTGCCAATGCAGTCCATAGTGTCATTCTTGTCCTGCCGGGTCCTTAATTAGTCAATTTCTTGTTGAAGACCTCTTTATGTATGTCTGGTGTATTTCTGAGTGTGAGACAGAGGCATCCAGCAGGTCTCTTTCACTACTAACAAGCAAGAGAATTGGACAAAAGTCACACTGAGAGAAAGGATGGTTTCCCCTGGATACTCACACACAGGTTCATCTCCATGTCACAAAATAAATACGTACACTCACTTACAAAAGCGAATGTTGTGCTGCTGGATTTTCTACAACAGATGTGAAGTGTGCAAAGAGAGTATTATCCACAGAGACACATGTAGATATTAATGGGATATATGCAAGGCTGAAATAAACTGGAATTGTCCTTTAAGCATAATTCCTGTCTCGATTAGCTAGATAGAAAGAGCAGACCATATATGTAGCATGGATGGCATATTTGTGCAGAATGCAAACACTCTGTACAGAGTAATACAGATAGAAAACAAAAACAGAAGGATTTAGCGAGTGCTTACATGGGAAAATCCAGAATGCAAAATCAGTACAGAGAACAAATCAGAAGCCACCAAAAAAACAAAGAGAATAAGTATTAAAATAATCACAGAAAGAACTAAGACTGTAACAAAACAAATGATGTAATCGTTATTATTGTTTAAAAGTTAATCGCATGTCGGGAGGAATGACAAAAAACAAACAAAAATGTTAAAATCATGTCTATCGTGAATGCAAGTGGACTGTTGATGTCTCCAAACACAGGGAGGTTGAAAATACCTAAAGATTCAACACTCAGAGCAAAAGATGGAACACATGCCTCGGGTTACAAAGATAAACTGGCAGCACACACTCACACTAGGCAGGTGAAAGCAACTGGAGAGGAGCAGAAGAAGAAAGATGAGTAAAAACTAAACTAGAAGCTGTGTATTGCTGTTGCCTTTACTGAAAAGCCCAACCAGGGACAGGGGTTGACAATTAGCTTAATGCTATACACTCTATATGCAGTACATCAGATGTTTTCTATGTTAATTGCATGGTCTCTGATTCAAAAAATAAATCAATCAATAAAAATGGATAAACAAGAATAAAATCATAAGCTAAAGAGCGGGAAAAGATCTCTCAGGCATGAATTTACAATAAAATAAAATAATATAGGACAATGTAGAGAATGAAAATCTGTGCATCATGATCATCTAAGATGGGAAATGTTATTGAAAAGTTGCTAAATACAGTGTATAAATTAAATGATCTTTTTGTTTTGTTTTCTAAGCTCCGTGTCAAACGTCTTACTACATTTAACTCATTATTTGCCTGTTTGAGTCTAGTTGTGTCAGTTCATTTGATCCATAGCAAAATGGAAGCACTGATTTTGTTTGTTTGTTTGATTGTTTTTTAACTTTCTATAAGTCATTTTGACATTTTGATTTTATTAGTACATCTCAGCAGTTTGTTTGGTGAGCAGCTCCAATTATCTCACAATTTGTGAAACAGTTGGCCACAGGTCATCACCTTTGAAACACACTTATTTGCATGTACTCAGGGAGTGTGGCAACAATACTACCCACCGAACTACCGTGCAGCCCTAATATCTGTTACCTTGAAATATAGGAATTTTGCATCATAAACTGTAAGATGGAGGTAGAAATGTGCTAGCTACCTCCGAGATATTTGGTTTACCTTTTATTCTATAACAAACACACGTACAAAATACTCTCTGTAATAATATAAGGAGTACTTTGATCAAAGTTGAATCTATATGGCTATTGTCATTTTTTTTCTTCCACAGGTAAAGCTGTAACTGTCCACAGTAGTGGACAACATGCATTAGTAATTATATTCTGCCTATCAGGACTCAATGTGGCCACATAATAAAAAAAAGAAAGAAAGAAAAAGTTATTTCACACTGTGATTTAATTGTTATATAGTGAATAAGACATTCATAACTAAGGTATTCGTGTCCATGTAAACAGTCACTGATTAACATACTGTATCTCGTTTGTTTAATGTGCACACAGAGAGAATTACAAAAAAAATGAAAGAAAAATGTGTGCTATTAAGACAACAGTTTTTGCAGAAAGAAAACTTCCATTACATTTACCAAAGTGTATTAAGTAAGCTAAACTTAAGAGATGTTGGTAGGTGTGTTACTGAACTTTGGGTATCGTCATCCTCCTCATCTACACTATTTGTGCTTGATTTAAGTGTTCATCATGTTTTCTGTCATCCCTCTTTAGGCATGTTTTTGCTGTCTTCTGTCAAGTATCACATACAGCATGTCAGTCAACTCCAGTTTTTTTTTTCAAATGTATAATACAATTGAAAGCATTCTATTGTATTCTATTCTAGATTTGATTTAATAAGCTAAGCTAGGCTAACAAGATGTGCTTTAACAGACATAAGGTTGTTGCTGACCTTCTGTTAAAGGAAAGACAAAAGGCAACTTTCCAAAATGTTAAATTTAATGTTTCTTAGCTGTGTGTGCTAGTAGGTTTATGTGTGTGTATTCATTGAATGTTCAGTTTGACATTTATGCAGACACTCATGGTTGGAAATTTTCCTGCTCTCGTTAGCAAAGCCGCACAATGGATGTGTGTTTCAGTGTGCATTCAAATGAGAGTGTTATCTTCTTACTCAGGGCCTTGCATTGCCACCCTCTGATCCCTATCTTCTTCCCCGTCGTCCTCTTCATCCATCCGTCTTCTCTCATTCAAAATTTTGCCTTGAAACTTTCCCCTCCTCCTTGCGCACACACAAATTTCCACACATCACACATGCACATACAGTCATTTGATTTATTAGAACTGCGAGGCTCTTCCTGCCTCCTCACAGTTAATTTTATTGTCTTTATCATAGGGAGCTGAAGCCTTAGTGTCCACGTTTCTTAGGACCATACTAACTGGACAACAGAAAGTAATTCTCTTTGCCAAGTAAACTTCTGCATGGTTTGCGACCTCTGTAAGTCGGCTACTGTATGAAGGTACTTCAGTGAATAAAATAATGACAGTTATGTTAATTAGGAACTAGACGCATATTTTTCCAGTTTCTGGTTTTCATCATCTCAGATTTTCAGACAATCTCTCCAACACAATTATGAAAAGATATCTCTACTGCCAGCATTTTAATGGTGAAATGTATGTAAAAACTGTAGATATATCAAATTATGAAAGATCTGGATAGCCTACACTAGCACGTATGACCAGACCTTATAATGACCAAAACAAGAGCTTCAAATTGAGGATAGTGAAATTACCTGAAAATAGCATAGAACTCATAGGGTTAAAGTTGGGGTAAGGAGAAGGGGTAAAAAAAGTCAGAATTCCTGAACCTATTTCTATTCCAGACAAGCGCGGGCACACGCACAAAGTTCAAATGCACAAATAGTCTTCCAGAGACTTTGTTACTCTTCATACTACTGTCACAAACCAACTAAAAGCTGAACAAAAGAGCAGAGATCACACAAGAGTCGTAACTAAAAATGATTTTACATAACTTCTGAAGAAAATAACCTGAGGACAAACAAATCATAACCAACATAAGGTGGAAGCCAGAGGAGAGAGAGGGAGAGTGGCTGAGCAGCTCTTTCGTCTCGAGATGATCATCACACTCTCTCACCTGATCAACATGAAAACCACTTTGATGACAACATGCTAAAAGGTTAATGTGGAATTTGATACCAATGACGCAGTGATTTTAAAAAACAGTACTGCCTACCTCAGCTTTAATGTGACTATGAAATTTTCAAAACTTCAGGCAAAATACTTCTGTTGCCTATACAAAAGAAATGTCTGTTGAGTTGAGCGCTATGTATGGCCAGCATCCACCACTCCTACCTTCTGTCATTCCATAAAAGTAGCACAAGAAGGTTGCAGTTCATCCAGTAATTACACTGAACCTAAACTAATTTGGGAGTCTGACCAAATAAAGCCGGACTCATTTACTGTAGTGCCACCAGTTATTTGTTTCATGGTGCGGCATCATCAGATCAACATTTCAATTTGTCCAACAATTTTGAACTCAATTCTTGTCAAAACTGAAGAGATTCACTCATCTGTATGCTTACAGTGCCATCCTGAGCAAGTTAGCATGCTCGTTTAGCTAAAGTACAAGCTTGCAGAGCTGCTAGCATAGCTAAGGAAACTGTCTTTCCTATGTATCTCTGTTGAGTTTTGGTATTAAGATGAAGCCAAAAAATGTTTTTCCTAACTCACATTTCCCTCCCCTTTGGATACTGTCCGTCATTCCAGTCATTACTTCAAATCCATTCAGTTTAGTTCAGTTTTATTTATTTGTCATCTCAAGGCACTTTGCATAGTAAAGAGATCTCACAAAATCATACAAGGAAAACCAATAAACACAAACTTGGACTGGGAAGGAATAAAATATCTGTTTTCCAAAAAGAAACCTCCAGCAGATCGAGATTTACTTAGTTGGGGCAAGAGTAAAGGGAAGAGAGTCCAGGGTGGGCTGATAAGAGATAAACTACACATAGGCAAACAACACTGCATTAAATAAGTGTACTGTACCATCAGGGCATGGGGCACAAAGCCAGAATGCATAATGCACATACTCCATGCAACATGTCTTATCTGCATAGATTTACAGGCTGTTATACCACAAAGGAAAGGGGTGTTGAAATGTGATTTGTTTCAGTGCAACTTAATTATAACTTAAAAATGTATCAATTATGAATACTACTGTTTAACAAACCTCTCCAAACCCATATTGTGAATCAGATAGCCAAATAATATTAATTCTGTTTATGCTGCTTTGTGTGTTGGAAGAGAAAAACACAAACTGTGCCACAACCTAAAGTAAAATGCCTTTTAAGTAGCAGAGATGTTGGCACTATGCTGCATGAAGGCCTATTAATCAACATTATTGAGTGGGTGTGTTGGCATCTCCCATAATTCTTCTCACCTTAGCTACAGTCTATCCCCACAGCTGACTGTGAAGTATATCGTTGCAGTGAATTGATAGTTTACTATGAATAAAGACAGTATACTGTTGGAGAGCTACAAAATATGGTGTGGCTGCTGAAGTGCTGCACATATGAAGGATGGTTCAAAGGTAATACAGCAGGAGACCACTATATACTGTAGTGTGATTCCCTTGACCAGGTGTGTGTGTGTGCGTGTGTGTGTGCGTGCGTGTGCATCTGCGTGTGTGTGCGTGTGTGTGAGTGTGTGTGCATGTGTGTGTGTGTGTGTGTCAGGCTATGAATTTTATTACAGCTCCAAAATAGACTCTGGCCCCAAAGCCCAAGCCTCTACACATCTTCAATTTCAAAAAGGTGGAGAGAAGAGGAGGGGGGGTGAAGAAAAATGAATAGGCCGTAAAGAAAAAAAAGAAGAGGGAAAGAAGGGCCCAAAAGAATGGCGGCGAGGGAAGGAAAATGAAAGCGAGCTGATTCAATCTTCAAGCACCTTACAAGCGTTTGCGTCAGGTTTCTTGTTTAAAAGGAGAGGTCGGTGAGAGGATGTGGAGGAAGAGAAAAAGAGAAGTGTGGCGAGCGAGGGATGGGGTGGGGGTAATGTCCACGACTCCTCCTCGTTCTCTTCCCCTCTCTCTCTCACACACATTCATTCCTTCTTCTCTCTTTTCCAAACTGTAGTGAAAAGATTAAATTGTTTACGAGTGCGAAGCACGGCTAGCTCAAGCGGATGAGCCAAGAGCGACAGAGATAGACATTCTAATTCGCGGCTGTACTTAGCGCCCCGGTCCCTGTGTGCAACCACTAATTCTTTTATCTGGCTGCAACACTCCGGGCTTCAGCCACATTCAAAAAAAGTGTGTGTGTGTGTGTGTGTGTGTGTGTGTGTGTGTGTCTGTCTATATATATATATATATATATATATATATATATATATGTATATATAAGAAATATATGTTGTGTGTATATATATATATATATATATATATAGAGAGAGAGAGAGAGAGAGAGAGAGAGTGAGAGACAGAAATGGCATGAAGAAGAAGGTATAGAGATCAAGAAGGGAGGAGAAAAAAGAAGTGAATGTGAGAAAGAAATAGAAAAAAATACACTTTCTTTACACTGTATAACTGATAAAATAATCTGTACTTGAATACTTGATTTCATTTTTTTTCCCCTCCTCACTCTTGTCACCCCCCCACCCCAAGCTCACAAAGCGGGGCCGTCCGAGTGCAGTCTTAACCCTTTATCTTGACTGAACAGAAAGACATTGCCAGCATCTCTGTCTGTGTTGGGCTTGGGGGTAGGTGGATGGGGGGGTGCGTACATGTGTGACCATGTGCAAGTAATATGTGTGTGTAGGCTACATGTTACCATGTGCCGGAATTGGAAAGCTTAATGAGAGACGGACGGACTGTGGGATGTGAGTGTGTGTCTACAAGGCGAGTGAGGTGGGGGGATACAGCATGGAGAAGAATTACTGTTATCTCCCAGGCAGAAGAGGGAAGAGGGGGGAGATAAGAAACTGCTGCAGCTGACAGAGAGAGAGAGACAGAGAGAGGCAGAGACAAGGAGAGAGAGTGAATCAGGCATATGAGAAGTCGTGTTTCGATGGGGGCCGCCGTTGTAAATTTGCAGGATATTCAGAGCGAGCTAGCCCTGCTTGTGTGACTGCATCCATCTCTTTTTTTTGAAACCAGAGGTCTGCTCTCCTGATAGTGGCATTGTGCATAGCACACTGTATAGAAAGCTCATCAGTGCGGGTTGCCTATTGGGGTGTTATCGGACCTAGTAAGGTAACTGCACGCTTATAGACTGCACCCAGATAATGGGGGGCAGAAGAAAAGAGATAAAGAGGGGGGGACCTCTTCTCATTAACAGCTATCTACTGCACTGCAGACAGTGGGCTGTATTGAGTGCTTCCTATGCCGGGCATAAATTAAAATGCACCAACAGTGAGGAAGTGGAGGGGGTGGGAGTGGAAGAAGTGAGGAAGAGGAGGAGTGTTGTAAATGACAGTGAAGCAGAAGGGTGGAGCAGTAGGGTGTGTGGGGGGACACTGTGGAGTCTAGCATCAGTCTGACTGAGCTCTGCCCACAGATTGGAGCATGTGTGGAAATTGACCAGAAGGATATGTGTGTTGGTGCCTGACTGACTCCACAGCTGGTCATACTGAGAACTACACATGTTAATTTTGCTGTGGGCTATATCCTTTTCGGGTTCTTGTCCTTTTCTGTTTAAGTGTCTTAAGCTGTAGTTCCACTAATAATCTTTAAATGCTGCTTCCGAAAATGATAATATAACTCAGAAACACCACAAATACATTTTATTCACAGGACATTAAGCATTTTGGCCTCTTTTTTGCAGCTTAAAAAATATATACAGCATGTTTTTTCTGAATTGGTGAACACTGTCCACTCACTGCTAGATGACCCTGGGTTCAGATCTTGGCCTGGGATCTTTCTGTATGGAGTTTGCATGTTCTCTCTGTGCGTGTGTGGTTTTCTCCAGGTTCTCCGGCTTCCTCCCACAGTCCACAACATGCTGAGGTTAATTGGTGATTCTAAATTGTCCGTAGGTGTGAATGTGACTGTGATTGTTTGTCTCTACACCTGTCCAGGTGTCCCCTGCCTTCACTTTAAGTCAGCTGGATAGGCTCCAGCTCCCCACGAATCTACAGAGGATAAAGTGGTGTATAAATAATGGATGGATTTTGTTTTGCCATAACTTTGCAGTTGCAAAGCAGCTGCACTGATGCCATATTGGAGTTCCCATAACTATCAGTTTCCCACTTGTGAATAGCATTCATGTCAATACCCAGCCTGTCCTCAAACAAAAAAACGACCACATAGGTCGTCTGTACATGCCCGTATTACTACCCAGTGTTATGTTTTGATGTATGCGACCTCTAGCGGTTGAGTAAATATCAACACTTCTGGAGTCGCAGGTGAAACGTCACCATGAACAAACTTTTATCTAACACTATCCCTGTCCCTATCCCTCACCCTAACCTTAACCATAACCCTAAACCCATGTTGGGAAAGTGAGGAAAAAGCCGTTTTGCGACGGAAAAGCCATTTCGTTAATTAAATCCTGTGATGCGTTCCTTTTCCCCGTAGGGGCGCTAAAGTAAATATGCTCTCACAGGTCGTATTCCGGTGCACGGTG
Organism: Acanthochromis polyacanthus; assembly: GCF_021347895.1. Lineage (NCBI taxonomy): Eukaryota > Metazoa > Chordata > Actinopteri > Pomacentridae > Acanthochromis > Acanthochromis polyacanthus. Next base: position 22,069,693 of record NC_067125.1, read on the forward strand.
CATACAACCGATGCGGTCGTATGAATTTGAGGACTTGTTGCAATACCTGAGTCAAAAAATCTGAAGGAGAAAGTAACATTTTCAGAAAGCACCAATACATCTGATGCACCAAAAACAAACAGACATGGTCGTCTCCTGTCAGTTTGTCAGTTGTTAAAGTAATTGAACAATGATTCTTTTTAACCCTCATACATTCAACTACATTTCAAAACAACCAACAAGGTTATGACATTTTGTTCCAATTACACTCCTGCATAACAGAATTTTTTTTTTTTTGGCAAAGATTTCACTTGCTAGGCAATATAGTAAAAATCAGCTATGTAATTTTGATTGGGCGATATATACTTATCCATAATTATCATTATTATTGTTCATTGTTTAATGAAAAATAAACCAGCAACAGAAACCCAACAGGAAAAATCTCATCTGGTGTGTAGATAGATCATCACCTCCGTGTATCGTCCTGTCTTCTGTGAATCTTGCTTTAGTTAGTTTCACAAATAGCATTTCTATTGACTTTCATCCAAGAAGTATCCCAGGCCTGAGATGTAACACATGTCCCTATAAAGGGAATACATAGGGAGGTCAGCTGACTACTTGTCATAATCACAACAAAGTGAAACAAAGGATGAGAGGAATGGATTAAAGATGAAATAGGCATTATTTTTTGGCAATGTTAGGAAAAAATACCAAAGAAAACTTCCAGCATATTGTAATTCGAAAGAGCAAACTAGACCTCTGCACTTCTTCTGGGCTTCGTTTGTGTAAGAGAAACCAACTTGTGATGAGGAAGCATAGCCAACCATGGACCTCTTCATCCAGGGCAGGTGAGAGCATAATTGCAACACATTCAGCAGGTGCAGTGGGTTAGATGGAGAACTTTTACTCGAGGAAGCAGGGTTTGAATCCTGCATGAAGCCAGGGTAATGTTGACTTTTAGCTTGACAATTTTTTGCATGTTTGCATGTGAATGTCATTTTTTTCTTGCCTGCTGCAGCTTCAACATAACTTAAGGGTTATACACGAACAGGATTGATGGTTGTTATTTATTGATTAAGACAGCTTGAATTGTTGGTAATGAGAAAGACGAAGACCAGCAGCTGCCATCTTGAATTGTCAGAAGACATGTACACCTGCAGGACATAAACATTCAAGTATTTCCATGACATTGCCCCATAGCTGTCTAAGCCAGGCAACTGTGCACATTATTGCCAGCTAAAAACGCAGAAATTTTGAACATCAGCATCAGACAGTTTGCTCAAACTCCTTTTGTCTCTACGGCGTGCAGCACATGACATGAGGAAAGTTATGTCTCAAGGCTGGACTTTTTATTTTCTTTATGATGAATATTGCTGAGATTCTGAATAAGCATTTTGCAGCTGTCACTGAACCCAGGAGTTTCAGTTTCACATCAGCTCTGAATGACAATATTAATGAACCATTCAAACCAAACAGTTGTTTAAAATCTGCTAGTGTAACAATGTTGAAAATATTGTTTTCACGTGCGTATAGTTAAATGTACATACTGGATTTGAAATCCTGCCCAAGGTGCTGCCCTCCCTCATTATCATAAAGTCCATCTGAATCCCCAGTGGCATGTGTTTTGCTTGATTATAGTGGGCTGCAGCCCTCAGTCTGTGCTCACTGAGGTTTACATATCAAACAGGTAATCTCTGAGCCAGTTGTCAACTCAGGGGCTAAGAGTTCAATCTGGCCTGAGGTGCTGTACTGGAAGGGGGGTGGCAGCATGCCTGCCTGCATATTGATACCACTGCAACATTCGTTTTACGGTGACAGTGGTTGTGTCCCCATTCACATTCTGTCTCTTTCTCTCTTGTGCTGTTCAGAGACATGGTGATGAGGAGGGAAAATGCAGTCAGCCTTGAAAAGAGCTAAAAAAAAAGGGAAAGAAAAAAACAATACTCTCCCTTCCCCTCTTTCCAGACCCCATCTCCCCTCCATCATCTCTGCTGACACACAAGCCTGTGCAAGCAGGCCGAACATATAACACCCTGCCACATGGTGCACTTTTAGTGTGTGTGTGTGTGTGTGTGTGTGTGTGTGTGTGTGTGTGTGTGTGTGTGTGTGTGTGTGTGTGTGTGTGTGTGTGTGTGTGTGGACAAGACAATCATCAGCTGGCAGAACCCACGTCTTCCTGATAAACCACCTCTCTCACTCCTACCCTCTCCCTGTCTCTTTCTTGCTCTCTTGCCTCCCCCCTTCACAATAGAGTCTGCACCTTCATTTGCATGGTGCAATTGGCTCTCGGCAGCAGTGTGTTGTGGCCAGACAAGTGTAGCATTACGGGGGGAACAAGTTACCATGGGGGAAGGTTAATACAGACAATAAGGGAGGCAGATAATGGGAATTGGGTTCCTGTTTTTCAAACCTCTTATCGGCCCCAGTACGAGAAATCAGGCCCCTGCTTTGAATAAAGAGGTGGGGGGTGTTTAAAGGCCCAGCTCTGTCAAGAGCGCTGCTGTCATGTCCCTACACGGCCACAGTTTGTTCTGTGACATTTTCACAGAGGGGGGACGGGTGGGGGTTTAGTTGATGGTGGTATTGTAGCACTGAGTGATTAAGCCAACCTTGACAAACTCCACTGTCCCTCCTCACCTCCTTTCCCACATTTATCAGTGTATGCTTTTATCAAGTATTTTGATGCAGTTGTTTCTTCAGTTGTGTTCACAAGTTGTGTATATCCCACTGTAGGTGCTTTTGTGTAACTTCAACATGAAAAGTAAAAGAAACATGCAGCCAAAAAAAAAAAACAAAATGCAAATGGCACTGACATTCATATTTTTTATTTTTATATGAACATGTGATATAAATTTCCCAGCTTTAAGAAACACTTTAGCCAGTGGTACACACACCATTTTCCTTTGAAATAAGAGATACTTTGTGACTTATGAGTTATGGCAATACAACTTTGTAATACTACACAAAAGACTGTTATAGTTACCCCTAACACATCACTCACTGTTATGCTGTGTTTCAAATACACTGCCTGGCCAAAAAATAAATAAATAAAAAAAATCACCACCTGGATTTAACTAAGCAAATAGGTAAGAGCCTTCCATTGGATAATTACTGCAGTGATGAATATGTTTCAGCCACAACAACTTATTTAACCCTAGCTCAACTAAACTCAACTCAACTCAACTCAACTTTATTTATAAAGCGCTTTTAAAACAGCAGCTGCTGAAACAAAGTGCTGTACAATAAGCAATAAATAATAAATTAAAACATTAAAACATTAAAAAACAACAAATAAAACATACACATATTGCTGATGCAGTGAGGAGCTTCTCATTTCTTAAATGTAGCAAGACATATCCTGTGGTCATGGAAAGGATGTTAATCTGTCTCAGAAAGGTCAAATTATTGGCCTGCATCAAGCAAAGAAAACAACTAAGGAGATTTCTGAAACTACTAAAATCAGGTTAAGAACCGTCCAATGCTTTATTAAATCGGAAGGATAGTGGAGAACCATCATCTTCAAGGAACAAATGTGGTCGGTCATGTGGTCTGATGAGTCCAGATTTACCCTGTTACAGAGTGATGGGGGCATCAGTGTAAGAAGAGAGGTGGATGAAGTGATGCCCTCATCATGTCTAGTGCCTACCAGTCCATGGGGGTTAGGGTTATGATCTGGGGTTGGTCAGGTTCAACAACGTTATGTTCCCAAAGAATGAGGTCAGCTGACTACCTGAATATACTGGATGAGCAGGTCTTTCCATCAACGGAGTTTTTCTTCCCTGATAGCATGGGCATGTTCCAAGATGACGATGTCAGGATTCATGGGGTTCACATTGAGAATGAGTGGATCAGGGAGCATGAGGCATCATTTTCACACATGGATTGGCCTCCACACAGTCCAAAACTCTGAATCTTTGGGATGTGCTGGAGAACACTTTGCACAGTGGTCCCACTCTCCCATCATCAATATAAGATCTTACTAAACAAAAAATTAATGCATCTCTGTACATAAATAAATGCTGTGGCATTGCAGAAGCTCATCGGAACAATGCCACAGCGAATGAGTGCCATACTTGAAGCAAAATTAAGTACAACAAAATGTTAGTGTGCAATTTTTTTTGTCAGTGTACATTTTGCATAGTTGGGATCTAATGTTTGTAATTTCAGCTCTTGGTTCAAAGAAATATAACTTTCTATTTTGTTTTGTTAGTATTCATTGACAGCAGAGGCGTGTACTGTGAAGAAGGATTCAAGGTTATTGAGGCAACTTCAGGTTTAACTCTGGGTTTTCAGGCCTTTGATGTTGGTTCCATGAGGTATATCACCATGGTAAGTTATGCTGAACACATGACCTGTTCCACAGAAGCTTAAGTTTGACATAACACATCAATGTGTATAAAAACACTACCTACTGACCAGCCAGTTCTGTTGGAAAATGGCATCGCTGTGGTTTCAAAGGTATGGGCATGGACAGTACATGGGGATATAATCCTAAAAGAGACTAAAAGATGAAACAGAGGTATCACAGCCTGTATGATGATTGTATAAGAGTTGCAGTAAGAACTGCATTTGTTCTTTACTTGTTCCTAAAACTGTTGAGCACCACCAGGGTTGAAACGGAATGGATAGGGCTAAAAATGACTTACAAGCCATATGAATGTGGCTGAACATCAGATTGCTGAATTCATTCTTCAAAAATACTCTAATTTTTTATTAGACTACTTGATTATTTATTCTTTAAATAATTTGTTTATTGTGAATAGCATAAACAGCCATAATTTTGTTATATAATGTGACATATAATAATATTTAAATGGTCTTACTTAAGATAACTACATTTAAACAAATATTTACATCTACTGAAAGTATTGCCAGCTGTACTGATATCTGAATGATCAGGCAGTGATACCGAGAAGTCTAATAATTTATACTGAAACAGTTTTTAAAACAATTTTTTATTTGCCAGCTTTCCTACCTGCTTTACCTGCCTCACTTGTGTTTCTTTTAGTGTGTTTTGTATCTTAAACTTGAGGATTATTATCTGTTCTTCTCGTAAGAAAATACACATCTATACATGTGTCCACATATGCAACTGGTCATCACAATTTTGATATGAATGTGCTCTAAACATGCTTAATGTTCAGGAATTTTTGGTTGACTTGATAAACAGCTTCAGTTAGGTTCAGTGAAGCCAGATATTGAAAACATATCCTGGATAGTACTTCATAGATACAGCCCTCTGGAATCTGCAGCACTGAGTAAAAGGCAGCAGCAGAAAAAGACATAGGACTGGCAGTCTTCTTCTTGAATTGTCAAATGACATTTGCAAATGCTAAAAATGAAAATCTCCTCAGCATGGTGGGTAGAAGTGAGTCCATGGGCAAATTTAAAAAAAAAAAAAAAAATCTTTCTCCATATTTACAAAGATCCAACCATTGACAGAGGGTGATGATGACCATGTTTTAATGATTTCAACAAACCACAATGCTCCTTTTGGATGCCCCTCCAGTGATCTGCATCTTCATTTAAATTCCCAACTGTTACCTCCCTTTTCTATCCTCCCCTTTCCTCCTATCTCACTCCCAGTCCTCCCAGCAGGCGAACACAGCCAATTACCAGGCGCTCACACAGGTCCTAACAAGAACACAATGGCTGTGCATTTTTCATCCCTTACTTTAGCAGGAGGTTTTAGAAGGAAGGTAGGGGGTAGAAAGGAGAGGAGAGAGATTGGAGCTGTGATGATTTTGTGAGTCACTGTAGATGGGAGTTGATGGCAGTTGACGTTGTTAAGGGTGAGAAGGGGGCCAACTGAACACCTCACGTGTGGAATTAAGTTTGAGAGTTTGAGCCCTGGGTTGTCTGGCTTCTGTGGAGAATGTGTGTGTGTGTGTGTGTGTGTGTGTGTGTGTGTGTGTGTGTGTGTGTGTGTGTGTGTGTGTGTGTGTGTGTGTGTGTGTGTGTGTGTGTGTGTGTGTGTGTGGAGGGGAGTGGGTTAGATGGACCAGTGATGGGAAAGAGTTCTTAATCATCCCCCCACAGTCAGTCATTGGTACTCTTGTCAAGTGGGTCCCATCATCATGGCATTTAAAATATTCATTAATTATCTCGCTGACTTGATGAGCTTTTTCTGATGCTTATAACCCCCGACACAGACACACACACACACATGCACACACCTTACTCTGAAATAAATAAATAATGGGAAGATGTGTTGCTCCCCATTGTCTCGCATCATTTTGAAGGAGCGGTTGTTAGATACTTTATGGCCTATTGTAGGACTGTAGCCATTATGTTGGAGCTGTCTGAGAATTATGGGGCCATTGTTAATGTAAATGTAGTTCTCCAGCCCCACTCGTCTTCCTATCTATCTAATGTCTCCTTTGCTGAGCTCAGAAGGGACAGTATTTTGGATATGCGATAGTTTTGGTAACCTGCCTGCCAATCAAATCCAATCCAGTGTGTCATATTGATATGAATACTGTCCTCCAGCATGGACGAGGCTAAAACAGAGAAATGTATGAAGATAATACATGGGGAAACAACAGAGAACCTGTGATGGTGGAACGTGTAGTTGTAAATAGTCACATCAGTGTTCCTGTAAATATGAAGACAGAGAAAAGCTATTTCAGATTTGCACACTTGAAGATGTGTTTTTCTCTTCCACAAATAAAACACAAAAGTGACACCTCAAATTCTTCATTACAGATGGATATATGCTATCACAAGAAAGACAAATTATGAAACTCAGGTGCTCACATTTGTGCAACAGATACTGCAGTGAATATGGTACAAAAACATTCACAATTTTATTAAATGTGATGAACTAAAACTCATGGACAACATTTGCACATCTGTTAATGAATGACAGAATATTTTCTTACAAGATTTTTTTCTTGGATATTTTTTATTTCACAAAAACAAGATACTAACTATAATAGTTTGAATTTGCCAGGATGGGTCTAATATCCTATTTATTTATTTATTTATTTACTTACTTATTTGCTCACAAGTGACTTCCATGCACTTGTATTTTTGCACCACATATCTCTGAAAATTGGAGCCAAAGTGACTTGTGCATCTGTAGAGTCAGGGGTGGCACTGTTCAGAGCTCAGACCACTTTTGGTCTATTAAAAGAGCTGTTTAGACATCTGACCCAAGGTGCCTGAATGGAAAAACAAACTAAAAACAAAAGCAAAAAAAACCCCAACAAGAATAAAAACACATTTGCAACCATGTGCCACTTGAAAACATTGGATGATGCGCAAGGTTTCTCTTAGTACTGTCCATGGGTTTCCCCAAAAGCCACCTGGTAGGTTAACCCCTCTTCCATCAGTCAGACTTTGAGGGTCGATGGTACGATGGGGAGAGAAACAGGTCAGGAAATGACACAGACCTCTTTTGGTTTTATAACTGGATGTAAATTGGGCTGATGTTCTGCTTAAACAACATTTGTGCTGATTTCTGTAGTTTAAAGCTATTCACTAAACAAAGGCCTACTTAAGTTAAACTAATGGTTCTATAAAGATATGTGGCAAGCTCAAGTTCATACTGTTGAGTTAGCGAGCTAGTTTGGGCAGAATATCAAAGAAACTCTAATGAATCTACAGCTGAGTAATACCAGCTAACCTGGTCACTGTCAGCTATAACATCATTATTGTCTGTATATTGTGGAATGTAAATGAACTGGCTTTTCATGTAATTATTACAAAGACTGGTCTATGTATATCACTGTAATATTCTGTCCTCTTTAATGATATTCTGCCTGTTATATGTTATATGTGAGAAGGTTTCAGTTAGGATCTAGTAGCAGAATGGACACAGCAGACAGCAGTGTTATTAAAAACAGTTGAACTGACGAAGTGGGCTGAGTGAGGCTGGAGATGTCTGGTGGGGTGGTGACTGGGAAGGAATCATGGCAGGGTTGGGAGGCTGAGTGAGGTGACTGACCAGAGAGTAAGACAAGCCAGGTGAAGCTGTTGGTGAAGAGGTGGCAGATGATACAGCCAGAATGGAGTAGCTGTCTGAAAATTGTATTCCTGGAGACAGCTGATGGTTGAGGAAACCAGTTAGTCTGGAGGGTGATGCCGACAGAAAATCAGAAGAGGCAGTTGACCTGAGACAGACAAAGGCACAAGTTAAACTGTGTTTCAGAGCAACATGAGGAAGAAGGCCAACAAGAGGTAAAGTCAGTCGACAAACTGCTGTGAAGACTGGAGTGAAGAGCTTAGAGGAACTAAGTTGTGCAGCTGGACTGTTGGTTGTCGCCACTCCGAGAAATACATGTACACATAAATCAGTAGGGACAAAGCGGCAAAATGGCAGAGGCACAAGGAAGGACAGCCAAACCATGACAATAACACCTCTGTTTTTAGATTTGATTTACTGATAGACAGCAGAGTAGACTTTCAGAAAGGGTTCATTGTTATTAGTTGGACAGTAAAACTAGCTCATGTTGCTACATTCAGAACAAAGGCTGTTCAACAAATATCAGCCATAGGCCTACTTTTTAACAGTACACACAGATAGCTGCAGACCCCACGGACACAGAGTAGGCCACTAAAGTCTGCTTTGAAGACTCCATTGCATACATGCGCAGTAACTCATATGGTTGTATTCCACACATGCACTCTACTGCTGAGCATGTGCACGATTGCCTTGTAACATAGTCACCACATGGAAACAAATTTTGGGTTACATGTAGATGTGTGTGAAAGGGTCCCTGTTAACTTTGACAATATTTTCTTTACCCATACTAGATGAAAGAATAACATCAGCTTTAGAAAGAGGTGAGCTCCTCATTTATTGCTAGAAGCTATAGCTATATTAGCAGCAACTAGCATAATACACCCATGTCCACACAGAATTGTACTTTTTGTGTTTTCTAAACATTAATTAATAGTCAGAGTGAAGGTGGGCCAAAGTGTTAATGGGTGTCATGTTTTGCAAGAAAGTGACAAGTGTATCTCACGCTCTACTGCATCTGTTTTGTCTCATTTTCATGGTTTTAGGAGTTCAGGTCTGAATCACCACAGTACTGTTTCTAACCATTTGAAACAATTTAGAATTTTTGTCAGTATGATGCTTTTTTCACTCATGTATTCATACACAGAAGACATCACTAATGACATCAAATTACAATAGATAAAGTCAGCAGCAGAATTCTGAAATGATCAGTATCGGCTTTCAAAAGACACACAGTCCACATGGCCGACCAGATCAGAGACTGCATGACTAAAAATAGATGGGGATAGATTTCCTCCTGGGGAATGACAACCCATTTGTTTTCATTTTGCAGATGGTCATTGCCCCACGCCCCACCCCACGTTCAGATCACACACTACCTCATTCTCCCTCAGGCTGCATGTTTCATCCACTTTGCAACCCCCCCACCCACCACCACCCCCACCACCACCACCACCAGCATACACTTCCTATTATGCCATTGTAGCAGGAATAGAGGGGTGGCAGTGGGTAAAGCAGTGACCTACTAAGGATCAGAGAGTGGATTCACATCTGATTTATCTGTGTACCTCTTGATACAGGCTCATTGTTGCACATTATGAAACAAGAGCATGATTGTTATAATTCTTATGTAAGGTGAACTCAAAGGTATTTTATTTGTAAAATGTGACCTTGTTGATTAAACTGACACCTGAACCAGCATGTGTATTATCTCTGATGAAAATGATATGAAACAGTTAGGTCTAATAAGAGTGACATGTGCAAGCTTCTTGAGGCAGTCAACTCGCACTGCTCTGCTAGTACATGTGACATATATTACTATCAATGCATCATCTACTAAACGCACCATCCCAATTTGGCAGATAATTAAGCTGCAAAAATGCCCTCATCTTCTTCTGATATGTTAGATCCTCTGCTGCTGCTGCCCCTTTTTCAGCTTTCTCAGGCTGTTTTTCGTCATGCGACTGCTGTTTCACCTGCTGGATGTGTTGGTCGCCATGTTTTCTCTTTGATTCAGAGAATAAGCTTTAGTCTTCTGCAGTAGTTGGCTTACCCTAAAGTCTGCTTCACTCTGTTGAGGCTTGCTCCAAAACTGAATCAGATGCCCATTGTGTGCGCCACAGCTCCCCTTCACCTGCATCACCTGCAAAAGACAGCCACAGTGCATGTGTTAGAGTGGATTGTCCACTAATCCCAAGGATGGCGATTTGGTTCCTGGCCCGTCTGCATGCTGAAGTGTTCTGGGGCAAGAGACTGAACACCAGGTTGTTGCCAATGGGAGGTAAGCACCTTGAATTGGTGCTCTAAGGCCTTTGGTGTGTGAGTGTATGAGTGAATGAATGTATGAGAAACATTACAAACTTTTTGAGACTTCCTACAACCACAATATAAGAGTGTTATATCTAGTCTGGATGAGGCATGTAAACCCACAACATCTCAGCTTCACCCTCCTTAATCATTAGGAGCTGTTCAATTATGTCACAATTCAATACAACTCCATGAATGCCTATGAGTCCTACCCGAATACAGAACTTAATCAGCAATTACAATTTGCACTAAATCAGAGCAAATTATGACACTTATTTAACTCTGAGTCATAATTTGCCCGAATACATTCCCTAGAAAACAACACAATTTCCCTTCCCTGTTATGTAAGCAACCCAGGCCCTTCCTTTTCAATTTTTGAGGCTGCTCAACCTACCTTGCTTCCTGACTGCATCACACCAAAGAGGACCTGCAAGGAACTGCCGTTCCAGCTCTATCTCCTTCCTTTAAGTCTACTGTCTGCATTTACTTCAGCAGGTGCACCCTGTGTGTTCAAGGAGGATTTGTGGCAGTTCAAGCCAAAGTTTCCTAGCAGACTTAGGTTTACCAAAAGTGACCTATGTCTGTAAAAACCTGCATTCTGCCCTTCAGCCAGATGAAGACGAGCTCCATGTGAAAAGATTATGAATAAGCCCCATAGATGTTGCTACCAGAAACTATTCAAGCAAAAAATCTCTCATCATTGAGCTCTCAGTTCCTTGCATTACTTTACATTAGTAAATTCCAACATAGAATAATTTGGGGTGGTGTCTCAGAAAACTATGAAAAAAATACAAATGCACAGCTGAGAATTAAAGTAGCAGCAGCAGAGCTTCAAATAGGGAGAAATTTATTGTTAGGGAGTTACAGTATTTGGACTAATTTTGCATTCTGTCTCTTGCTGCATCAGCTACAGTCTCCCTAAACTAAGCTAAGCTAGCCAGGGCTTATAGTTCAAAACCAGCTCTAAACCACTGTTCTGGCCTTCGGTGAGGATGAAGATTTAGAAGACTGAAGTCAATGTCACTGCTTTCAACTGGTAATAAATGATTCTTTGGTTCCTGTCAGTGTAGACATTAAAACAAGAGTTATGAATGTATGTAGCTATGGTCCAGTGAATTTACACCAGCAGCATCTCCAGTCTCGACATCTCTACAACTCTACTGCCCACAGTCATGTCTGTCGGTTTAAGGAGGAAGAAAAAGCAAAGCAAGGTCATAAAAGCAGTCGGCTATGTGACTCCTGTAATATTACATGACCTGTCACCCTTTTCACTGCCACCTGGTGCCATGAAAATTTTCTTTAAATAATTATAATATGTGATGACACCTCAAACAGGAAGCGGTTAATTAAATTCATTTAGCTCTAATTAAATTAAGAGCTGTGGAGAAGGAACGGGAATGCCTGATATAAAGAAACCAATAAACAGATTTCAGGCTCAGCATGAAGAAAACCCTCCAGTCAACTTGACGGAAGCAATAACCAAAAATAAAATAACAGTCCATGGCCTGACATCACGCTCCAGTGTATTATTTATCTCAAAGACCTTTATTAATTTTGCTCCTGTTTGTTTTGGTGGGCCAACTATAGCATTAAGAGAAATTGCCTGGTTAAAGATTGATAAGAGCTGGGCCTTTGTGCATGCAGTTTTCATTGTGCTTGTGTGTGTGTGTGTGTGTGTGTGTGTGTGAATCAGTGTGTGAATATATGTGTGCATCATACTCCCTATGTGCATGTCTCTCTCTCTCTCTCTCTCTCTCTCTCTCTCTCTCTCTCTCTCTCTCTCTCTCTCTCTCTCTCTCTCTCTCTCTCTCTCTCTCTCTCTCTCTCTCTCTCTGTGTGTGTGTGTGTGTGTGTGTGTGTGTGTGTGTGTGTGTGTGTGTGTGTGTGTGTGTGTGTGTGTAAATGTACCATTGCACTGCGTATGTCTGTGTTTGCCTACCTTTACTTTTGAGCGCCTATGAAAATGAAGCAGACATATGTGACCATAAAGGAAGAGGTTGGTATTTTTTTGGTAAGTATTTATATTTTTTTGTATTGCTAACAATAATGTTACTCAAACAAATGCTGGTTTAATGCAGCATCTGGTTCTTAGTTTTCAAGATCATGTTGACGAGGTTTTTGCTCAGGCAGAAGATTGGTGGAGACACGCATCGATGTGACCAGTGATGATGTTGAATCTCATCTAATCTAAAGGTGTAATTTTTGGTGTACAACAAACAGGAGTATGAGTGTACCAAAGGGCTGCTGATCCTTTAATGTCAATGATATTTTTAAAAAGGTCAATGTGAAGTATTTGACTGTTGTCCCGTCCATATGTTGGCAACGTAGCATTGGTCCTTCTTGTTTATGAGTGAAAGAAGCTCAAAGTGAAGCTGCATAATTGTGGGTGGACTTCAAAATTTCACAGATTTAATGGATATCATAGCAGTTTTTAAGCTTATCAATAACAATTCTTCATCAGGATTTTTCGTATTTAAATCAAGTAGCATGAGGAAAGCAGGTTACTTCATGTGCTGGATGCATCTTATCTCCAACTGCTCATGGTGTTTTCAAATTGTGTAGTATTTATTAGGTTGCCACTAAAAACTGCAATGTGTCTGTATTTTTAGCCAACAAAGGCCCCTTGCTCAAGGTAATTGAAAAAACATGTCTCAATGAGAAACAGTGTTGCTAACTGATGTGCTTTAGTAGTTTTTGGTTTTACCATTCTTCGGATATACACAATACTTACAAGCAAAGCTAAAATGTTCAGAATTACATAAAACATTTTGTAGCTAAGTCAACATAAAACACGTAACAACATTTAATGGTTTTATCTCTGTCTTGGCTCACATTTAGTTTGCTTCCTGACTCAGTGTTTGCACATACAATGTCCATGTGTATGATGTTGATCTCTCCATCTCATATTTGTGGTGAGAGTTTGACTGATGGTGCTGCCGTGGCCAAAGTGGCATGGATCCGGAGTAGCAGTCGACAGGGTTCTCCTGCAGGGCCATGCCTGGTATTGATCGACTGAGCCTGACCAGGTGTCTGCCTGGAGAGAGGGAGGCAAAAACCGAGATCAGCCATGCAGACAGAAAGAGAGAAGGACTGAGAGGGGGAGCAAGGAGGACAGGACCAGCTGAGTTGACCACAGGGACTAATGTCTGGTAGCTTTTTAAGGAACTAAAGGTACCTGCATGTTTTATGTCTGTGAGGATTAAGCAAATTAGTTAGCTGAAATTTCAAAAAGCAATGACTGTCTTATGTCTTATTATTTACTTACTGCATATAACACTAAAAGCAGTGACAATCGTAACAAATTTTTAAGGTAGATGTTGAGATTTTGGCTCTTAGAATTTTACATGTCCAGTTTCCCATCTCCTCTTTTGCCTTTCTCCAAACATTGCAGCTGAGCAGGATTTATGCTGTGAGGTCATTTGCTGTGACTTCTTTTATGTGAGTGGTGTAAACCCTTAACAGGCTAATGCATTAACAATATCCTCTTTTAAGAATCCCAACCTCCTCCCTCCCTTCCATAGCCTGCAAACAGCTTAAAGCAGCCAGTCACCTCTTTTCCCTGACATTAAATTGTGAAAGTAATTGCGACCCTCACTCCATCCCTGTTGCCACTGCCTGCTCTCTTGTAGTGCTGAGATGCTTTTGATGCCCTCATCCTCCTGTGGTAGTTAAGGGTAAGGGCTTAAAGGTGTCTTATCTCAAATTCATCATGACTTCAACTGCTCCTGGGTCACTGACAGACAGCAATAACCCTCAGAGGAGGCTTTTATTATAGTCAGTGAACAGGTGGGTTTCAGAAAGCAGATGGTTTGGTCAGACACAATGTCCACATGGTGCGCTCTCTGTGAGTGAAGATCTACACTATATAGCCAAAAGTGTGTGAACACATTGATCTGTGGAAGTACTTGACTGTTTCACCTGAGTGTGATCACAAGTGTGCACTGTTGCAACTGTACTACACCCATCAGTGATGTCATGGGGTCTTCAAGAACCCTTACATGTCATTGCATCAAGTTAAAAGGTAAACCACAGGAGGTCAGCAAAATGCAAGGTTTCAGTCAGGTGTTCAGTTAGTCTTAAAGTAATACCTGTATTATTATTACTATGACTGGGGTTGTCCCAGTCACTGATGACTCACTGATTTATTTTTCAGATGGCCAGTTTGTGTAGGTAATAAGCATGTCTTTCTATTGTTTGTAATTTGTGATCCTTCCAGATGCTAGGTAATCCATCATAAAACTGCGATGTTATTTTAGTATACCAAAACTGCAGATTACAGATTTACAAGCATGACCAGAGAGTTCAATGCCATGTCCTGGGGATGTTTAAATGTAGTGTAGACACTTGAGATTAAACTTTAAAAAGCCTCTATGCCTCTAATTGCCTTTCTTGATTACTTGGGTGACATGTCTGCAGACTCAAACATTTACACGTAGCTTTTTTTGTGATGGAAAACAAAACCAAATTTAATAAATTTACATTAATCTATTTGTTGTCTTTTGACTTTGTGGCCTCATAAATATTTCTACTAATATGCTGCATTACAGCTCCAACAGCGCAGGTTGTGTTTTCTGCTCCTTTGTAGTCATTTTAGGTTTCCATGGATATTTTCTTGTAATGTTGCATTTTTTTTCTACTTGTTCTTTGTCTTCATTGCTGGTAAACCATCCATTCTGCAGACTTTGTGTTCTTCACATCCCTTTGTCATTGGATGCATTGGTTTTATCTATTTGGTTATTGGACAAACAATGTCAACATGATAATTGATAACGTTTTGCTTTTTGATGTACAGTGTCACATAAGTGTAATGTGTGTGTGTGTGCACTTTCTGTCTTTCTTAATTCTGCATTGTTGCACACATATTTCAATCATATTATGTTCTTTTAGTTCTTATTCTTTTAGTTCTTATTGTTTTTTTGTGTTTTGTTCTTGAAGTAAATGAGGGTGTTAGCAATAAAGTATGGTAACTCTTTGTTGCTTCATGTGTTTTTTTTATACATCTAAGTACAACAGCTTCAGATGTGCATGTAACAGCAGAGCCAAATGTCAAAACCACACAGCCTGGCCACATGGTGAGGGAAGATTTCCCCGATTAGATTTGTAAATCAAAAACCAATACATATAACATGCAAGAATTAATTTGTTTTATATTCCTTGGTTACATTTTTGGTGGAACACATTTTGAAGATTTAGAATGTATTTGTGCCTGCTGCTCCCCACTATTATATGCTTCAATTCATACATCTATTTGTGAGCCCATAAAACAGGCATTGACTACCCATGTAAATTGTGTTCCCCACAATAAATTATATGCATACTTGCAAAAATACATAACTGCTGTCGGTCTCCCCGCTCCATGACACCGGCATACTAATAGCGAGTACTAGGAGGCCAATGATGCCACTTCCATTATTTTTCCATTTAGCCATAATTTTGCGGAGGAAGTAAGACTTGGTGAAATTGCCTCCCTCTGCCCTCCCTGTGCCTGATTCCCACCATCCTTGCTTCGTCTCTCACAGGCTGGCTCTATATCTCCGAGTGCCTGCTTTTTCTCCCCCTTCTCGTTCAGCTTCTGAGGCACATGGGGGTTGTTTTCATCCCGGTGAGTGGATAGAAAACGCCAGTGACCTGTGCACGCCTTTGGTTCAGTGGACAATTTCGTCTCAAGCTGTGGAGGCTACAAGCTCAGGGGTTACAGGTCAAGTTATCCCACAGTGAAACGGACACCATGGAAAAGCAATGCAGCCAAAACCTGCTTTGTATGCCTGGCTGATACAAAGTAGACTGGAGTGTCTGGAATCCTGCTTTAAAATAACTGAAAGATATTGCTTTTTTTCTGTTTTTCTTTTTAGCTGCAGCTTACACTGTTAATTATATAGTGCAGGATCTCCTAAATAACCAGGGAGCAAATAAGAAATGCATGTGTTCTATCTTTTAGCTGCAAAATGAGGCGCCCATGGTCTGCGAATCTACCAGTTAGCTAGTTAGAATGGTGTTGTTTCTTTAAATACAATATTCTCGGTAAATAGTTACCGAAACTGACCTATTCTGCATAAAATGACCCAGGTATGTTTACACTAAATGTGTAAAAATTAGCCTGTTAATTTATTTTAGTGAGATCACTGGTTGATTTGAGAGCAGGGTCCTGATGCAGAGAACTTGAGAGCACTTATTAAAATGCAGGGTCATCCACCAAACAAGCTGAACCTGTGTTATGTCATCTCACCAACCCATGGCTCTGGCCAATCACATACATGAAAGACCTGACTGCTGACTGAAGCAAGAATATATATCAGATGAAAAACACACTGCACACACTGGCTCAGGATATGAGAAAGGGTTTCACTGCTCTGCTAAGTTTCACACACACACACACACACACACACACACACACACACACACACACACACACACACACACACACACACACACACACACACACACATATTATGTTTTTCTATCATTGTGGGGACTTACCATTGACTCCCATTCATATCTAAACCCTAACCCTAACCCTAACCTTAACCAAACCCTAACCCTAACCAAAACAATGGCTAACCCTAAAGAAACGTTTTTGCACTTTTACTTTTTTCAGTAACAACAACATGGCCAAGAAAACACTGTTTAAACTTGTGGGGCCCGAAATGAGGTCCCCACAAGTGACATAGTTTTCGGTTTTCCTACCGTTGTGGGGACATTTGGTCCCCCACAATGTAGCAAAAGCTAGAACACACACACTCACACACACACACACACACACACAGACACACACACACACACACACACACACACACACACACACACACACACATATATATGAACATTAGATTTGAAAATCACAGATGCCATATCTTTGACAGGAATCAAATACAATTGAACAACTGATTGTGATTGTAGCTGTGACTATTATTTGGAAAGGAATTTAAACAAAATTAAAATATATTTAATTTTCTATCTTAGTACAGCATATACATGTGAATGGACGCATTGTTTCTGTGTCAAAATAGCAGAGCAGTGCAGGATGTGTGTGTGTGATGCTTGACGATAACTGGCCAAGAGGGTTTACATACAGGAGGACTGAAGGTCACCAGAGATGCTGAGCGCACACACATGTGGTACAATACGGACACACGCACATGCACACACACACACACACACACACACACACAGATAGGCACACATACGGAGCTTCCACACAGCTCTTATGGTTGCGGAAAACCAATAAAATTGCAAATTTCTCCTCATATTTTTACAGTATCCTAAATAAACATCAACCAAGCTTTGCTTTCTCTCCATTGCTCCCTCCCTCTTATTCTTTCTCTCTCTCTCTCTCTCTCTCTCTCTCTCTCTCTCGCTCTCTCTCTTTTTCGCCAACATTAAATATTAATCCTTACGTGGCTGGGATGACTCCAATCAGAGGAGAGTGGACGTATAGGGGAAGGTGTCTGTCCTTCTTTCAGTAAACAGAAAGAGATTGTTCCCTCACCTTCCATCTGCCACCAGCACCATCCCCTCCTCGGTAAATTTCTGGAATGTGTATTGATCAGTTGTCCAACTTGTTGCTGAACAAGCTGCGTTATATCCATCACAGATCATGGACCAAATCTGATTTCGTTAAAGAAACAGTCCAACATTTTAACCAGATATAAAGGTCAATGTCAGCTTCATGCATGTGTAGTACTTAGCACATCCAAGCTATCAATATATCACTTTAAATTCCATAAATTCCAGAGGTGCAGTACTTCCAGAATCTGTTTAACTTATCTTAGTACAAAGGCATTTAGCAGAGGGTCCTGTTTTTCTAAAGGAAAAAACTAACAGCCCCGAAGTTCATCCACAGTAAAATCAACATAATGTAGCTGTTCCTGGGATTTGCACTGATTTCTGGGACCGGAAGGATTCTTCTGTCATTTAAAACAGGACTGTTTTAGACTCACTTCCCAGACACACAGTGCTGGGCTTTTTTTGTGCTCCCACTGTGGGAAAACTCATATTTACATTTGCTGTAATGAACAATGTTCATCTATGTAGTATATATGTGTCATGTATTTATATGTGACATATATCATATATTTTATATGTTTTTTTTTTTTAATTTCCATTGGTTTTATATCTTGAATCCACAGGGAGTGAAATGACACTGCTGAATTATAACAACATAAAATACATTTAAAAGCAAAATTGCACATGAAAAGAGAAGTTATTAGTTATTTCTGCCTTGAATTATTTTTGTATTAATTTCCAGAAAAGGGCCAAAGTGCAAAATCAGCTTTCTTACCAAACTTTATGAAAAGCAAACTCAATCAGAATACAGATAAAAATATAGACTGTACATGCAGTGTTGGATCATCAGGGTAATAATATGTACTTCAGCGTAGAATTCTCTGCTGCACAGTGCTGGTGATGGTTTGCATGTCTGATCCCCTTATGAATGCTCAGAATTCTTTTTATTAAATGTTTTTACACATCTGATTTGATGCAGGTCAGTCAACAGATGATGTAACATTCAAGATCTCAGAGCCTGTATACGTACAAGCACACACGCACGCACGCACGCACGCACGCACGCACGCACGCACGCACGCACGCACGCACGCACACAAAAGGAAATGTGCATTTACCTGCAGTTAATCTTCTCCCTGCTTTCTTTCCTCCTCTCCACACTGAAGTTTTTGAAAGGCTGTACACTGCTGTGAAGCCACAAGGGGCAGCAGAGGTACATGTCACAAAACCTGCAGCTTGGATCACTTTGAAAGAAAGAAAGAAAGAAAGAAAGAAAGAAAGAAAGAAACAGAAGTTAAAAAAACACCAAGTAAACAGAGAAAGATCAAGCAAGATGCAAGATATAGAGAGAAAAAGACAAAGCCCGACAGAAACAAACAGGCTTAATAGAACAGAAATAAACAAGCTGAGGCCTAAATACAAACAACAAACCAACACAAGAAGAGAACAAATAGAAATCAATGCATGAAAGAGACAAAAAAAATCAGAAGCACAGAAAAGCAAACAAATGCAGAAAAAATAAGACAAAGCATGGAATAGAAAATGAGAAGAATAAATAGAAGCCTGACACAACACAATGACAACAAATATGCAGAGAAAACAAACTGTCAGGAAAACTCTGATTTTTATAATACACACACACACACACACACACACACACACACACACACACACACACACACACACACACACACACACACACACACACACACACATTTTCCCTCGTGTACTTACACACACACTCACGTACCCCACATTCACACCCTACCAGTGAAACTTGTGCTATCAGCTGTGGTTGCCACCCATGAATAATACTGACTGCCTGCACAGAAACACACACAGTGGTGGGTAAACTCACTCTGCCCACCTGTCACACCTTCTCTGACTGAGCCTGATCACAGTACCACAGATCTGCATCTGAAAAACAGCACTAACACATTCATCATATACACATGCTGTATGTGGGGGAATGCATGCTGCTCAGTGGAACCTTCTTGAGAACAAAGAACCATGTTGTACAGTCCTCCTCTGTACCCACCAGGAATAATTCAGTGAGACAAAGTCACATCATTATGCAAATATTTACACACGTGGACAAAATTGTTGGTACCCCTCAGTTAAAGAAGGAAAAACCCACAATTCTCACTGAAATCACTTGAAACTCACAAAAGTAACAATAAATAAAAATTTATTGAAAATTACATAATCAAAAACAGCCATTACTTTTGAATTGTTGATTAACATAATTATTTAAAAAAACAAACTAATGAAACAGGCCTGGACAAAAATGATGGTACCTCTATAAAAGATTGAAAACTATTTGACCAGAGTGACATGATTAACTCAGGTGTGTCATTTAATTGACATCACAGGTGTTTCCAAACTCATAATCAGTCAGTCTGCCTATTTAAAGGGAGACAAGTAGTCACCCTGCTGTTTGGTGAAAAGGTGTGTACCACACTGAACATGGACAACAGAAAGCGAAGGAGAGAATTGTCCCAGGACATCCGAAAAAAAATTATAGACAAACATCTTAAAGGTAAAGGCTATAAGACCATCTCTAAACAGCTTGAAGTTCCTGTGACAACAGTGGCTCATATTATTCAGAAGTTCAAGACCCACGGGACAGTAGCCAACCTCCCTGGACGTGGCCGCAAGAGGAAAATTGATGACAAATTGAAGAGACGGATCGTTGGAATTGTATCCAAAGAGCCCAGAGCAACCTCCAAAGAAATTAAAGGTGAACTCCAAGGCCAAGGTACATCAGTGTCAGATCGCACCATTCGTCGTTGTTTGAGCCAAAGTGGACTTCATGGGAGACGACCAAGGAGGACACCACTGCTGAGAAAAACTCATAAAAAAGCCAGACTGGAATTTGCAAAAATGCATGTTGACAAGCCACAAAGCTTCTGGGAGAATGTCCTTTGGACAGATGAGACCAAACTGGAGCTTTTTGGTAAGGCACATCAACTCTATGTTCATAGCCTCAAAAACCAAGCATACGAAGAAAAGAACACTGTCCCTACGGTGAAACATGGAGGAGGCTCAGTAATGTTTTGGGGCTGCTTTGCTGCATCTGGCACAGGGTGTCTTGAAAGTGTGCAAGGTACGATGAAATCTGAAGACTATCAAGGCATTCTGGAGAGAAATGTGCTGCCTAGTGTCAGAAAGCTTGGTCTCAGTCGCAGGTCATGGGTCTTCCAACAGGACAACGATCCAAAACACACAGCCAAAAACACCCAAGAATGGCTGAGAGAAAAGCGTTGGATTATTCTAAAGTGGCCTTCTATGAGCCCAGATCTGAATCCCATTGAACATATGTGGAAGGAGCTGAAACATGCCATTTGGAGAAGACACCCATCAAACCTGAGACAACTGGAGCTGTTTGCTCATGAGGAGTGGGCCAAAATACCTGTTGACAGCTGCAGAACGCTCATTGACAAATACAGAAATCGTTTAATTGCAGTGATTGCCTCAAAAGGTTGTGCAACAAAATATTAAGTTATGGGTACCATCATTTTTGTCCAGCCCTATTTCATTAGTTTGTTTTTTTAAATAATTATGTTAATCAACAATTCAAAAGTGATGGCTGATTTTGATTATTTAATTTTCAATAAATTTTTATTTATTGTTACTTTTGTGAGTTTCAAGTGATTTCAGTGAGAATTGTGGGTTTTTCCTTCTTTAACTGAGGGGTACCAACAATTTTGTCCACGTGTGTATTTAACAGGACTGGCTGCAGCGTTAGTGTGCTATTTTACTGAAGTTAACGCTACGCCTCAAATGTTTCTGCAGGAGGTACCAGTGAAGAGGTGCACATTTAGGTCATTTCAACACAACACATCTAAACTTTTAGGGATGATTTAATTGCTGTTTTCACAGCACAAATATCTGTTTTTCTCTATCTTTGACAGTAACTGCTCACCTCTGCTCTCAGTTAAGTTTAAATTTGCCTTGTCCATAGTAACACCTAGCTCAAAGATAAGGATATTCAGCTCTGGTATGGTCCCTCCACAACCAGATGGAAATTAGAAATGTTATACATATACTCAATGCAACAATACATACAGATTGTTTTTAACATTCTCTCTCATGACACAATTTTTGGAAACATCTCTTGCTGCTAAAAATCATGTATCAGATCTGACTCTGTTCAAAATGTGTGGAAGTCCATCTGTCTGACATCTATCTAGTACACGTTTTCCTACTGAAGATGTAAATCTGTGTAAATATTGTATAATTGTCTCATAAAGTCTCTGAACTCTAAAATAACTTGGCACTGTGGTTTTTGACAAACACTACCTCACATTTCATGTTCTGGGATCAAGTGACCCAGTGCAACAACATGTTTCTAATAGCTGTTAGACGATAGTGCTGCTCTGTGGTATGAAGGAGGAAGAGATATTAGGCTTTGATAGACACAGAAGAACTAAAAACTAAATTATTTGGATCACTATAATTCAGATAAACTTGTATTTCTGCATTCTACAATTGCTTGAATGCTTTGAATGTAAGCATTAATACACCAACATGAGAACATGTAGATGTCTGAGGTCTTTCTCCACATTTAACTGTTTTATTATGTTCATGTGATTTTCATCAGACAGCTGGTAGGAGACACATCAAACCCACTTCATATGTCACTTCTGAAATTTGGTAATATGTAGTTAGAAACTGAGAAATTCTTTTTATTTCTTTTGATGTTTCAGAAATATCAAATCCTTTTCGTTCCAGATTCCAGATTTTTCCAAACTTTTCTCGTAGATGTTTAGGTTGCAGAATATCTAACAAAGACTCTAGCTACATATCACATCCAAAGGCAGAGGGAGACCAGCATCCAGGTATGTGCTCTCTCAGCATTTGATCCAGTCTCTTCAGCCCTGTACAGAAGTGCAGAAAGGAGCAAGTGGAGCAAGAGAGCCCTGTGAATATTTGACCAAGTGGTGTGCACTTCAGGAAATGCCACAAGTGCAGTGTTGAGCTCCATCTTCACATCAGGTGGTGGTAGAGATCCTGTATTTGACGGATTGACAGGCACTTGACTAAAAGCACTGAGACGAGTCCATTATTTTTCCTCTCCCTACATTATTATTAACAGTATGATTACCCAGCCTTGATCGCAACCTTCTACCTCTGACATAAGCAATGAACAGAAGGCCAGTGGTTACCAGAACAACACCCAGTCACTTCTAAGTGGCCTTTGAGTTATTGTAGTGGTCGTCAGTAGGATCACTTCCACAACTTGACTGTCTGGACTAATACAAAGACACACAGCAGTAAGGTCTTACAAATGGAGAAGGTTCTGCTGACTGGTGATGTTTAGTGAATTTGTTTTTATTTCATTCACTGACAGAAGAAAAAAACAAACAAAATGACTGTAAACTCTGAGAGGCCTGCACGTCCACTCTCACTCATATCAGCATTCTACTTACTTCCTCTTTTTGCAGATCTATTCTGGACATTGACTGGCAAAGTTTCTTAAAGATTTTTGTACATAATTTGCAGAATATTATAATCTACTATGTTGTCAAATTTCAACAGTTTTAACTGAAGGAATGATGAGCTTGTTGTACCTCTGTATTTTTTCAGCTGATTGTTCTTATGGCTCTTTAGTTGGAATAGCACTGAATTCTTTTATCTTTCAGTGTTTATTTATATCTTGCATTGCAGAATCTTTAATCCGCTCCTTCTTTTTCAGTTTATGTTTTTTTAATATCACTTTCAGAACATAACATTTTGAGTTCATTTAAGTTGTTAAAAATACCAGTAACTCTTGCCCAAATTGCATTCATTTGGACAGAACAGTTGACTGAAAATGATACGAGCTTTGCTGAAATCAGGTCTACCTGCACTCCTCTCATAGAACAAAGTTCCTGGGTTTATTGTGGCAACTGATTGTAAAATTACATTTGCAGTGTAGCAAACTGCTGTAAATTCTATGCTTGAAATTTACAGTAACTTTTTGTTATTATCACATTATCATCTTTCAAACTGCCTCATGGGTACAAAATACTGGCCGTTTTCCACAGTAATGTATCTTGAAATTACAGGTAAGTTGTGTTCTGACTGTGGATGATGCACATTACGGTAAATACTGTTGATTTTGGACTGGGTCACATACAACACTTTATAAGAGGAGCTTGACATGAGAGCATTTGATGATGGAAACAGAGGAGCAACACAGTATCCATTCACTCATTCATGAGCAGTCCTCTTCTGGATTAGTGGCCACCACTGACGCTCAGCTACTCAGTCTGTGTTAAAATGATAACAAGCGTCATTCTCGTGGCAAACTTTTTCTTGTACAAAATGTAGAGCTGTGACGTCCAACAGTACACGGTAAAAAACTGTCAAATCATGACGGTAAAAATCTGTAAACTCTTGATCCAGTTTATATAATCACCATAAATGAGTTAATCAGGAGAAAACAGTATTTTTTTTTAAAAAGTGTATTGAAAAAATAAATGTCCCTGCTTTTGCACAGTAATTTAATGGGGGGAAAAAATGCCATATTATGTAAAATACTCAAAATTGTAATAGTTAAATGTAATAATGGAAACATGGCATAATACTTAGAACAAGCAACATGGTGACTTTTTGCATTTATTTCATGAAAAAAAAAAACAGTTTGCCCCTGTCAAATTGACATACTTTTGTGTTAATAACAGATATATGTTTTAATATTTATGACAGCTATAACCACAATTCCTGCTAAAAATGCATATATTAAATGTGAAATACGTTAACTGTTGAACTGATAATGGAAAAATGCTGTAATATTGATAATAGGTCACATAAACTATATTTTATATGATATTTTCATGTAAATTTTCAAGCAAAATATATATATCTTTATAGGTTAAAACTTAATGTTTACAATAAAATATGGAATGAAGCACATTTTAACTGTGAAATCAACAGTATCAACACATTTCTTTACTGAGAAAAAGAAAATGTTTTACAGTAATTTTATGGGAGTATTCTGGTAGCCACAGCTCCTGGAATTTTATTTTAAAAATAGCCTTTTTTTTTACTGTGTGGTTTGTGTGATGCAAAGTTTGAATCTGATCTTCAGAGTAGGTGAGAGAAATTTTTTGCTGCAGTTTTCAGCTTCCTAGAGTGTACTGCTCACACAGGTAAATGGTGTTAGCACTTAATGAGCAACAGCACACCGTCCCGTTTTCCCTCAATGAGAATTAAATCCACAGCAGTATGCAGCAGTTACAGCCATTTACTACCTCGTACTGTGGAGGGAAACGACATATTCCTATCTTCTTACAATGAGCAGTGCTGTTGAAATCACAAGACACAAAGAATCCAATGCAATGTTGAAGAATTTTGCATTTACAGTAAACTTTGTCTCCGTCTTTGTCTCCACTTCACAATATTCTGAATTTGTAAAGCTAATGAAAAATTAATATGTAAAAAATAATGTAGAAATATACAGTATACTACTGAGTGCTTTCTTGCAGTATTACAGTATGATGTCTGTGTTCTCATTCCACTCTCACAATAAATGGTTTGATGTGTGATTCTTCCAGTGGAAATGTGTTGAAAATCTAACATAAATATAAATTTTAAAGCATCCATTTATAAGAAGGCCGTTCATTTTTACTGAGCTTCTAACTAACCTCGTGACTGCAAACTTGCATGTTGCACCTACTTTATCAGCGCAAGGTTTTGCTCAGTTGTCCTGAAATTCTCTATTCTTGGTGCACTTTAAGAACTTCACTGGTTACTGTTTGAACAAGCTATTTTATTTTTTATTTTTTTTACAAAACAATCAAAGTTTCACATCCCTTTCTTTTCTTTTTTAGCCTCGTGTTTCACTCCCCTACAAGACTTATTGTTTTACAGACTTGCTACCGACACCTCCACTCAACCTGACTGCCCAAACATACTTCCACACACACATCATACGCACATTTAGTCAGAGAAAGCCAGTCTCCTCCCTTCCTCCATGATGGACTGGGATTGGCTCCCACTGTCACAGTGTGTGATTGCGACCTCCGTTTGACCTGCTGGGGATATATGGCGTCCCCGGGTTATCTACATAATGCACAGGGAGAGAGGTGGAGGAAGCCATCTGAGAACAAGAGAGGAGGGTGAGAAGCGGGAGAGGAGGGGGAGAAAGGAGGAGAAGAAGAAGGAGAAAAAATGCTGCATGAAAAGATTTCGTAAGGAACTGAGTTGGATTAGTTAGACAATAGTGGCTAAATGACCACATGGGGCAAATGTTCCTGTTTGTTGTAAGCCAGGGAAAGGCTAACCTGATGTGTGTGTGTGTGTGTGTGTGTGTGTGTGTGTGTGTGTGTGTGTGTGTGTGTGTGTGTGTGTGTGTGTGTGTGTGTGTGTGTTTTCATAAAAGCAGGACTCTACTTCTGACCTACATTAATGATTGCCTGAACATCTTCAGTGTATGAGCATACATCCAGAAGCGTTGCATGTTTACATCTATACTACCATCTGTACTGTGCCTATGTTAAGTTAATTCGGATGT
Organism: Acanthochromis polyacanthus; assembly: GCF_021347895.1. NCBI lineage: Eukaryota > Metazoa > Chordata > Actinopteri > Pomacentridae > Acanthochromis > Acanthochromis polyacanthus. Next base: position 22,095,945 of record NC_067125.1, read on the forward strand.
CTTTGACAAAGATTTATCGGCTGACCAACCCAAGGAATGAGAAGGAGGTCCTAATGCCCACCAGGGGGCACTGAATAAGATTCAAATATAAATCAAATCAAATCAACTAACAAACAAAAAAATATTATTACATTTTTGTTATGATTTACATTTTGCATTGAATATACTTACTGGTTAATATTATACCTATCGGTTTTACCAATAGTTTTTGCAAAACTGAGGCATATTTCTTGTTTCACCTCTCTGGTTATAAAAAGGCTACTCTAATATCTGGCTGCTGTAATTTATGAATTTATGAGGTTGCACTAATTCCAAATGTGACCACATATATTGTAAATGATTATCAAGGTAACATGATCACAATTACATTTATTTTCATTATTAAGAATCGTGGTACCTAAGGCTTCTTTGTTTCTAGTTGAGTTCTTCTATTTTTCCCATACATTTTCTGATACATGTTGCTGTCATTTAAAGTGCCACTATGTATTATGTTAAGTTTGAAAATGACTGGTAATGGGTTGGATGTAAGGGTTGGTCATATTTATTTGCTGTTTTTTGGTTGTTGTTGTTTTGACTTATGACTAATTATTTATGTGTTGATTTATTCCGTTTCAGTAAGATTTCACAGTGGAGCCTGATTGAGATCTCCAGAGGGCCCTAAAGAGTCAGGGCCAGTCCTGTACAATAGTATAATATGCACAGTACAAACAGACATATATGATTGTATAATATGGACAGTACAAATATTCATGTTGCTTAAAATATCATGTCATGTGATATCATACTGTTTTATAATTATTTTATAGTTGTAAACATGGAAGCCCATCATACCTTTTTTTAATATAAAGTCATTATTATATTACAAAATACACACACAAGCACGCACGCGCGCACGCACGCACGCACACACATGTTTGTACTTCTATCTTAGTGAGGACATCCATAGGCGTAATGCATTTCCTAGAGCCTTACCCTAACCTTAACCATCACAACTGATTGCCTAAACTTAATCCTTACCCTAACCCTAACCAAACCTCAATTCATACCTGTTCTCTAAAAACAAGTCTTCACCCTCAAACATGGCTGTTTCAAAGTGAGGACCGGCCAAAATGTCCTCACTTTGTAAAAATGTCCTCACTTTGATAGTTAAATGCAGAAAATGGTACTCACCATGTAGCAAGTACAAGTACACACACACACACACACACACACACACACACACACACACACACACACACACACACACACACACACACACTCAGGATGAGGGCCGTTTTCTCAGCAGTCTATGCTCAGGCAGTCACCAGGCTGTTTGAAGGAGCCAGTCTGCTCCAGACAGCCTGCACACTGGCAGTAAATACTCCCTGTGGGGAAGCACACGCTGTAATGCTAAAATTAGTTCATTTCAATCCAAAGTTTCAGGCAGAATGACAGCAGAGCCACTCTCTCTGCTGCTGATGTAGTAAAGAACTGCAGTCAGTGGAGTGAAACTCCACCTCCACTCAGATTACACACCTGAAAGAATAAAGAACAGAGAGTATGGTATACAGCTCTTCATGACTTACACTATACTGTAGTAAACAGAGTGAATCTGAATTTAGTCATTATTATTTTTGGTGCTCAGATTAAGTACAGGCTTTACAACAGTGTTAATGTTAGTAGGTGTTAAAACCATCCCAGTACACCATATGATATGAGTTTATTTATTGTTTATGTAATATTTGTATTATATTCTAATATATATTAGATTTGATTTATATAGGTACAACACCTATCCCCCACATTAGTACAACATCTGCATTCATCGCACCACTGTGCAAAGAGTAGCCCTAACACTGAATAGAATACTTTTTTTTTTTTTGCATGTTACACAAACGATTGTAATGAACATCCATAGAGGCAAGATTGAAGTAGCAAGAACTTTAGGGAGGAAGCTTGAATAATTATTTTGAGCAAATGCACCAAAGAGCATCTTTCATTCGAATGAGCAAGGTGGCATTCTGAAATGTGGTATCCCAACCTTCTGAATACATTAATGCGAAAAATCACTGCATGTAAACCTGTTGGTGATGCTTCACCTTGCTATGACCAGCTGTATGTGTCATCAATACTCAGAATAAAGGAGTTGCAACAAACCCACAGATGACTACCAGGACAAAAATGGAAAAATGATTTTTACTGTTGACTTTATTGAGGCCTCAGTTTAGCTTAAATTAGCCTTAGAGTGCATTTTTCCATGAAATGTGGGCTGATGATTTTGTCCATTATTTCTTAAAAAGGGATCTCCTCCCATGAAGGGCAGGAGGTGTTCAATACAGCAACAAATAACTCCTTAAATCTACTGTAGGTAACTCATATCTGTATTGTCTAAAGGTACCACTGAAAAAAATCCAGGTCTATCCTTAAAAGCTCAAAGATAATAAAATCTGTCTTCTTGGAGAATGTGGCTTCTGTTATGAGAATGTTGACTTTAAAAAGTAGTTGCTTAGTGGGGCTGTATTCTCCTTAGCAATGTATAGCTAAGGGTTCATAATTGTAACTTTGACTTTTATGTGTATTGAATAACATCACAATGTGCACTATTGTTTAAATAACAAGGTCTGCATTTGAAGGATTTTGTGGAAGAATGAATGAAAATGTTGGACATGTGTGGGAAAAACTGTTAGGTGTTTTGCTTTTGTAATATCTTAGTGCATGACTCATCACACTCTGACATTCTGTGCTCAAGTAGTGCAGTAGGTAATGCTGAGCCCTTAAACGCCAACTAAAAGCTTCAGGTCATTGATCATCTTCAAACATTGCACAATGATGCATAATCCCCTCCATAATACCCTCTTCATAATCATCATGACAACTGGCAGCTCCCCACACAAATAAAACAGACGTGGAAAACAGATTAAAAAAAAAGAAGAGCATTTAAGAAGTGGCCCATTATGACACATTCGCTCTCCTTTTATTTTTTTATGATAGCAAACTATCAATTATCCAGATGGCAGGAGATGTGAAGGGGCGGCTGGCGCTGTCCACAAACACACACCATTCACACACATATTTACACATTTAGAGATACACACACAAAGCAGAAAACACACCCTGTGATGCGTGTACGCTCACACGCAGTCATAAACATCTGTTGGGCTGTATGTGCAGGTATCCCGCCATGCTGCCTATAGCAGCAGCAAGTGCACAGATGAGGCCTACAGCTGCTCAATGGTTCCCAGTGAGGGTATAGCACCGCTGTGATGGATAAGGTGGGATTCTTCCAATTGACAGTTTGTGTGGGAAACAGATGGTTTATTTGCTGGCATTTATCACGTCTTTATGACCATCAGAAGAGAGCGTCACAGCTAAAGGAGAGACCTTATTTGAAAATGTTTCTAATTTCATAGTTTGTACTGCTCCAGTTCAAGGATCCAGTGGAGATAGGTAGTAGGCTGAACAACAGAGGTGGCTGATAAGAAAGCACACATGTGGCTCTAACAAACAACCTATTTGTATAAAGAAAGGTTGAAATTAACATGTAAAAGTGGAAAAATTTTATTTTAAAATGCACAACAGCACAGTCTGATCCCTGCTGTTAATGTGTTCCATTTCCTTCCTTTCGTACATTTTGTCTTCAAATTTGTGTGTGTGTGTGTGTGTGTGTGTGTGTGTGTGTGTGTGTGTGTGTGTGTGTGTGTCAAAGGATGCATGTGTGGGCATGCATTCGTGTGCTAGGGTTGTATCCGGCAACCTCCTTACCTCCTGGAGTTTCCATTATGCCTGTGACCATTCTATAAAATGGAGGTCATATCAGGTGCCATTTCCCCCTAACCTAGCTCATCCAAAATGCATCATTTTCCCACAAACGACACACGCATGATGTTTCAGCGGTGGAAAAAAAAGTCTAGTGAATTACAGTATTATTACCTCTGCATTTAAACCGCGATAAACAGACAAACCAACATAAGAAGAGGTAGAAGATAACTTCACACACATGTGCAGCCGTTAACATTTATCAGGAAGTAGAATGTTCGTCTGCAGAAACATTAGATGTTATAGCACTTTCATTTGGATTCTAACCAGTGACAGCCCACCTCCAGTGGATACAGTAATCACTGAATCTACTGCTGGAATCAGAACACTGTGGTAACACCAGCTAATTGACAGTTTTACCTGGATACATTATTTCACTGTTTCCAAAACACTAACAGATTTAAACAATACCTAGAACACGTTTAATTCAATTTTTAGTTGCTATTACTGATTCTCACCTCATCCATCAAATAACTATGCAACATATAAAATTAGGCTTTTCATTTTTCCAGTTTTAACAAATAATGTGGGATTCAACCTATAGTTAGATAACAAGGTTGGTGTTATTTTTATGATTTGTGTCACAGTAAATTTGGCTGATTAACCTACCTTAGAGTAAAAGCAAGCAGCAGGAGAACAAACTGGCCTTGCTCTGTCCAAAGGAAGCTAAATCTACCTAGCACAAGCTCTATGGCTCTAAACACTCAAAATATATCTTATTTATTTCACCTGTGCAGAAAGTCTAACTTATGTCCAAAATTACTCCCAGTCTATTACACTGTGTACTACATTTACTCTCCACCATTTTATATGACTGAATTCTGAGTGTGTAAATGTATTAACTATAGTGCATTAAAACTTTTACAGTTCTACAGTGCAATGTGCCAATTTTTAGCTGTGGAAATGCCAACTGTTGCAGCTGACAGCAATAAATTCAAATAATGGTAAGTGGAGAAAGAGTGACAAAATGTTTGATTTTGGTTGCATCCGAACAACTGTCTGTAATCTCACTTATTATTAACCTTACTAATAAGACTTGGAGCTGGGATGGGATGGAAACTATCACTTTTAAACTTAAATTTACCAGAAAATGTTGCTAGAGTCCCTCTCTCATCAAAAGTCTAACAGTAGAATCACAAAACAAAGATTGTAAGGCATGGACTTGTGGCTACATGGAGTTTGACATGAAGGTCCAAGAGGGGTAGGTGAGGCTGATGGACCACTGCTCAGCGTATTGTAGCATGGACAAAGACTCTTGCATTTAGAGCCAACAGCCATTAAAAGGGTATTGTTGGACTCTGTGCTTATTCTGAAAAGACAGGCAGTCTGTTGGAGCTTTGACAGTCACTAGAACCACATTTATGGCACTCGAGTCTCTATGTAGCAGAGCTAGCAACTCCATTATCAGAAGCTGCTCAGTGTGTGTGATGGCCTGTCAGCCCTAAATATCTTGTGATACTCTGAATACAGCACAGTTAACGACAGATCCATGAGTAGTGGGTTTTTTTGCCACTACAGAGAAATAAATGTCATCCAGTTATGTGTGGAGCTCAGGTTCATCAGTGCGCTGACGTTTTTCTTCTGTTTGTCCAGGGTCAGGTTGCAAAGGCAGCAGGTGAAGCAGGTCATTCTATACGTCCCTCTCCCCAGCCATGCTGTCCAGTTTTGCCTGGAGGGTCCTAAGGCACTCAAGACCAGATAAACAGCGACCTCTGTTTATCTCCACCACCTCTGCAGAAACACCAACCTGCTCTTCCTTATCAGAGGCCTCAGCAACAGCCGACGGTTCCTCCACCTGCAGAGCCCTTTGATAAACGTCAGGTGGAGAAAGTTGAGAAGATCCAGTGTGGGGTTCCAGATCTCACCGCTGAGCAGTGTGAAAACATAAACTGTTTCCAGTAGGCTGACTGAAGTCACATCTGTTGGTGGCACATTGGAATCCCTAGCAACAACTACCACAAACTGGCCATCCCTGCTGCACTGCACAGTCACTGCTTTCCCATATTAGCACTGCTGCCCATCTTGCAAGTTCTCGGTGTACCCTGGGGTCTCCTCCCAGCTGGAAGTGCCCAAAAGCGAAGTCACCCAGTCAACCATGTCAACTGGCTCCTCATTTTCTTGTCACTTGTTGCTTGTCTCTACCCAGAGCTCATGGCCACAGGTAAGATAAGGTAAGGGTCGGAACATAGATTGACAGCTCCCGCTTTACCCCAACGGTCTGGTACAAGGCCTGTCCATCTCATGTTCCATTTTACCATGACTCATGAAAAAACCCCAACATGCCTAACCTCTGTTGTTTGGAGCAACAACTCCCCCTGACCCAGTGTGAGCAATCCACCAGTTTTCAGCAAAGCAGCAGATGTCACCAAAGCAGATGTTTTGTAAACCGTGTTAAGTGTTCTTGCCACCATCCAAAAGTATCCCCAGTCTGGGTCAGCAGTTTTTCAACTGGGCTGTACACAGCCTGGGCCAAGCAAGGCCCCCAGTACCTGACTGCTGCTTCAAGGAAACCCCTGAGTCAACCAGGTCCAAAAAGCCCCCTGTTTAGCCTGACGACCTTCACAGCCAGTGTCCACCAACAGGTTTTCAGGGTGTCACCATGACAGCCACCAATTACACCATGACCACAGCTCCAAACAGCTACTTCTGCAATGGAGGCTACGAACATGGCAATTCAGATTCCATAGCCCCAGCCTTTACTGGCAGTTGTAGCTCATCGAGACATACTGTATGGCCGCAGCCACCTTATAATCAAACGTGGATTTTATTATAGCCAATGCAGCAAGCACACAAGTCCAAAACCACAACACCACTCAGGTTCAGATTGGATAGGTCATTCCTCCCAGTCACCTCATCTCCAAGTTTTTTCATCACTCCCAGGAGAACTACAGTCCATGGCAGAATCCTTTTCAGGACACAACAACAGGGACTCCAAAATATCAGGTACTCCAAACTGGTGTTCGGTGTTATTGACACAGGCAACTTCAGAGTTTTCCCCTTTGTGATACAGATCACAAAGATTGTTTTCAGGGAATTTTCAGATTTGTATTAAAGAACAGTTGAAGAGGGACAAGAAATGTTGAAGAAAAACCATGGGAAAAGACGTGACAAATCATGCAATATGTCAGAACTGATCCATGGCCACTGCAGTGGGGACCTCCAGGACCAAATCCATAACTGGGCAACCTGAATCCATGTTTTAAGAGAATGTGGTGCAAATGCTTTAGTTTGGGCAAATGGTAGAATAAAGAATAAAGTGATTTTGATGAAAAGTTACAGTTTTATGCACAGGATTAGTTATTATCTGGTAATTTGTGAATTTGTGAACTCAAAAAAAAAAACCCCCAAAACAACTAAAATATCCCAGAATCACTGAGCACGGGACTAGTATTATCACAGGATGTCGGTGTTTGCCAAAATACAGTAGGTAATTTACAGTGGAATTTTTACTTTGCAAATTACAAACACGATGCATTTGCACGGGATTAACATCATAGACATCCTCCGCAATTATTACAAATCACCATTGGTCGCGAGGTAACACTAATCCTGTGCAAATAGGGCTTTAGGCTTGGATTTGCTTATTTTTCCAAATGGAACTGCATGTCATGCATGATGAAATTAAGGGTTAATATATAGAAAGGCTTAGGAGAAGCCCAAAAATTCAGCCAAATGAAACTTTCAAATTCAAGCAAACACGAACAAAGTACTTGTCCATCCATTCTCTGTACACCGCTTTATCCTCACTAGGGTTGCTGGAGCCTATCCCAGCTGACTCAGGCGAAGGCAGGGGACACCCTGGACAGGTCGCCAGTCTGTCGCAGGGCTACATATACAGACAAACAATCACACTCACATTCACACCTACGGACAATTTAGAGTGATCAATTAACCTCAGCATATTTTTGGACTGTGGGAGGAAGCTGGAGTACCCGGAGAAAACCCACGCATACACAGGGAGAACATGCAAACTCCATGCAGAAAGATTCCAGGCCCATCCCGGGATTTGAACCGGGAATCTTCTTGCTGCAAGGTGAAAGTGCTAACCACCACTGTGCAGCCCCAAAGTAATTGTGAACAGAAAAAAAAATTTGTTTGTTTTCCATCTTTTTGCCAATTATGGATGTAACATACCCAATCAAATGCAGCCCAGTATTATTTTTCAAAGCAGTGTAAGGCAGTGTCTAGCAAGTGCCATCTGTACAACCATAAGAGGCTACATTTAAGGAAACATGAAAAAGTTCTAAGAATGAAGGCAAACAATGAATGCTGCTGTCTTTCTAGTGATGAGAGCCATGTACATATTGGGAAACAAACAAAATGAGCACTTGCTGCAAATGTGCTGTTTAGCACTTTCCTCTTGTGAATTTCTGTGGGAACTGGAACACATGCAGTAAAATCTGAGCCCACAGGCGCCCTGAAGTACTGCTGTACCTACATCCTGAGGACCACTTTGGGCTCCTTACTGTCCTAACTGCCACTCAAGCACCATTGCATCCCACCCCACCCCACCCCACCCCACCCCATCCATCCCACCTCGCCCCATCCCATCCACCCATATCAGGGTTCCAGACATAGGGCTTTATTGACTGGTTTGGCATCGTCGTCCTCAGGATAGCCTACTTATCCTTGCAGCTCTGCCTCCATCACAAGAAGATAATCTTCTGTGATTACCTTTGCTTTCTCATCTGCTCGCTCTATCTCTTTTCCTCTCTCTCTCTCTGTTTTGTCGATTTCCACTCCACTCCGCTCTGTTGTTACATGACCGACATACTCCCACCTCCCACACCCATCCACTTGCTTTCTTTCTCTCATTCTCTCTTCAGCTCCTTTTTTGGGTTTGGGGGTAGAGGTGGTGAATAGAAAGGCCCCATCTCCAGCGCCATCTCACTGTGAGTTCTTTTGTACAGGCACTGCTCGGCCAGCTGGCTATTCACACAGTCTTGCCAATTAGGACCCCATTCAGAGAGCATGAGAGAGGACATGAGATGAGATCGGTTACCTCCCCCCCATCACCCCCTCTGTGCGACCCCTCTTACTGTAGATATACTCTGATTTTAAAGCCTCTTCTTCCCTGACTTACCTCCTCTTTCCTTTTCATCTCCTGCCATCAGCATTTTCTTGTGCAAGCTTAATTTCTAATAGGGCTTGATCAATAGTGGTTTTTGACACCTCATGCTTAACAGGATATTTTCAAATTGACAGTTGTGCATTAAATTTTTCTGTGCCAATACTAAGTTTTAGTCTGACCACTTCCAACTAGCAAAATCAACTATTCACTGTCTCATCTACCTCTCAAACAGCATTTAGTTCATAATGGAATAGTGAAACATTTAGCTGGGTTCATCCATTAGGGGGTGCCGGGGCAAAAATAAGCTACTGACCCCTATCCTCTCTCTCTATGAACATCATATGTATACTAGTTCATAAAACGTAATAAAGCAAAGCCTGTGAGCTAGATGACTCTTCCCAGTTTGCATCCATAGGACACTCACATGACATACTCTTCTTATTGCAACAAATAGCCAACATATTTTTAATCAGGGCAGTGAATTTGACCCATCAGTGCTGCCTGGTTATTCTTTTGCTATGTGCCAGTTGCCACACACTTACCTCATCCCAGCATTCACAAGTAAGATCGACTTCCTCCTCATCACTTTTCACTCCCTGCTGGTTTGCACTCGATATTTTCCTTTGGAGAGTGATGAGGTCTATGAGCCTGGATGCTGACCATCAGTGCTGTACATTTCCATGCATTTATATATTCATACATATACATATGACTGCTGTGACTTGACTCTCTGAAATTATAAAACTGTAAATTGTAAATTTCCCCCTTAGCCATAGTATACATAACAATAGCAACAATAGAAACCTACACAACAAGTCGTCATAAGAGATATATGTAATGAGATCACACAGATCTCTGTGCACGTGAAGGTTTTCTCTGTGTACTCAGGCTTCCTCCCACAGTCCAAACAATATGCAGAAATTAATTGGTGATTCTAAATGGTTCATAAGTGTGAATGTGAGTGTGATTGTTTGTCCCTTTGTGTAGCCCTACATTACAATTTGTGTTTTAATTTAAAAAAAAAAAAAAAGAGTTAGTGACCCTGTTGTTTCCTTGTATGGAATAAATGAACTATCCAATAAAATTAACAAAACATTTTTCATGTTTTATGCATGTGCAACATTTCATCAAACCTCTGTGCTGATTATGTTGCATAAAATATTGAAAATTTTTGTCCATCTAATTATATAAAATTGAAACGCCTTTGAGGTCTTTTGTGCCTCTGAACAATGGTTAGCCATCCGTGTGCTTGTTGTGATGGACCACAGGTGGGCCTGGTAGGGTTGAAGAGGTTAACTCAAGGAGGCAATTTTGGTGCTTTTACATCCCCAAAAGCTTTAATCAACAGAGACACCAACTTACACATTCACTTTCTCATGTTGGCTGCCCACACTCACTCTCACCCCCACTACAATAGCCCTCTAATCTCGCTCTGTAGAGCAATCATTAACAGGCCGATTCCACCGTGGCTGAGATGGGTGGAATAAAAAGAAAGAGGAATGTACGGAGGGGAGCAGAGGAGGGGCCTGTAATGGATACTGTGGCCAGTAATTAGGCGCCAGGTCCCGTGTTAAAGTGTCGTGACTTTGGGAGAGCCATTTAGCCTGCTAATGAGTCTCTAACAGTTTATTGATGCCACTTCTCCCATCACTTTTCTGATGTTCGTTTCCCTTCAGCCCATTTTCCCTCTGCCCTGTGGGACTCCCTGAGCAACCATTGTCGCTAATTAATTGAAATTAGGACAGATCAAATGCATTCCAACTTTTCTCATATGAGCAGAAGTACCTGGGGGAATGAAATTCCAATTTAGAAACTTGGGGATTTCTGGTCCGCCCCTTGAACGGTGTTAAACGAGGACTCTTAATACGGGCGCGAGGCACTAATGCATCCGAGTAATAGACGCTAATCTAGGGGCCATTGTGGTTCTATTGTCCAACTTGATTCATTGTGATTCAGAGGCATTTGTATCACCATGGTACCATACTTCTGGGCTTGATTGGTTTGCCTCAGGACACTTTTTTTTCTCTCTCAGTGTCCAGACCAATTGCATTCTCTCCAGCAAAGCAATAAATTAAGACTTTTGATTACAGAAGTTGTGTTCCCTTTTCCTCGGCTGTCTGATCCTTTTGTACACTGCTGTTCCATTGTGGGATGTTGGTCTACCTGAAGCTAAAACCTTGTTCTCTCTTTACATTTCTTGAGATATCTCAGATCAGACAGAAAAGTTTTGTTGCGGTTGTAGGAGCTCTTTATTTCTCACAGCAATGAACAACATATGCTTATTATATACATAATAGCTACTCTCGCGCAACTTCAGTAAGTGTTTTCACATTATGGCAGTAGAAGCCAAGACAAGGTCATGGCGTTGTCTTATTAGCAGTCAGAGGTATGTCAGAAGTTTCAAATGTTTGTATAATTTACTGTTTTTTTAGAGGAATGTGTAGGGATGGCTTTGAAGGTGAACAGTTTGTTTTGTTTGTTTATTTTTAATGCTGTGTTAAATTTAGCAGAATATGCGGCCCACTTTTGTCTTCTGTTTCAGTGTTGTATTAGGCACAAGTTATGAATTCTTAAACTTCAGCAATGCCACATTACTTTGCTATGCAGCTGTTGTGAATTTTTGTGGAGGTATCACTGTGGTGCAACTGCAGCGGCAGACGTAATAGAGCACAATTTATTGCTACACTTTCTCACACATGAAAAACTGTGAAGCCAGCTTTGAAACAGCTTCAGGAATGTCTTGGAGGACAAAATACATGAAAGGTCCTGTACAAATACACAGCCAGTTGTATTGGCTGACAGGATCTCTGAGATCTGATGGGAATGTGAACCACATATAGTCCTGAGAAGAGGTCTAATTTAGCTAAATAAGTGAAAACATCATATATAGGTGGGTCATTGTTGTGGAGGGTCTTTTGTGAAAAATCTGAATTTCCCCTCATGGGATTAATAAGGGATATAAAATATAAAATAAAATAAATAATAATGGTGACTGCAAATAACAGTGTACCCACACTAACTTTTTACTGAGGAGCATACCAGTGACTGTTGAAACCCAGTTCAAATGGGTACATTTTAGTGACAAGCTTGGATTTGAGGAATAACCCACGCACCTCCTCCCGGAGCTATATATGACAGAGCTTCCAATAACCACACTGTTTATGAAGTGCATTTTAACAGTACAGGCAGCATAATGAAAAGCCAATTATATCATGATAGCTGAGGCACATAAATTTTTTAACATCAGAAATAACATTAAGCTCTCATTAAGGTCACAACATTACAAAAGTATGAAGGCAATCATATTCCTTTTTCTTAGATTTATGCACACATTTAGATTCTTATTTCTAGTGATACATTGTATTTATTTGCATTATTTTCTACATTGTAGATTAATATTGAAGATGAACACTTTTTTGCAACATAATTCCATATGTATTCTTTTATAGTTTTGATGTCTTCAGTATTAATATAAAATGTAGAAAATAATATAAGAAAAAAAAACATTAAATGATAATGTGTATCCAAACTTGTAACTGGTAGTGTATCTATATATATGTCTACTACTGTTCAAATGTTTGGGGTCACTTAGAGATGTCCTTATTTTTGAAAAAAAAAAAAGCATTTGTTTTTTTAAATGAAGATAACATTAAATGAATGATAAATCCAGTGTAGACATTGTTAATGTATTAAATGACTATTCTAGCTGGAAACGGCTGATTTTTAATGGAATATCTCCATAGGGGTACAGAGGAACATTTCCAGCAACCATCACTCCTGTGTTCTAATGCTACATTGTGTTAGCTAATACTGTTGAAAGGCTCATTGATGATTAGAAAACCCTTGTACAATTAAGTTAGCACATGGATAAAACTGTGAGTTTTCATGGAAAACATGGAATTGCCTGAGTGACCCCAAACTTTTGAACAGTAGTGTATAGATATAGATAAAGCACCAGTCAAAAGTTTGGACATAACTTCTTATTCTGAGCCTTGAGTTCACTAAAAGTTTTGACTATCTTTTGTGTGGGGCTCAAATATCGAACATGTAGTTGACATGAAAACACCACATTAATGGGCATATAGGGTATGATTCTCCTGACTGCTTTAACTTACCTCCATCAATGTATTAATTCCCAAATAAGCCTGTACAGTTGTGACATTAACTTGTTTCCATCAAATATCAAATTAAGGAAAAGGTGTTTGACTTCTTCCAGTTTCACCCAAAATTTAGATGCCACACTGAACTGATAAAATGAAGGAGAAGAGGAAAATAACTGAGAGAGCCACTTACAAGGATCTAAAGTGAAATTACAGGAGGAGCCACCAGTAAACGGTGGGTTTTACCATACCACTGGTCTGGGCATGTAATGTTGAAATCAGTCCCCACCTCCACAAACATAAATCCATTTCAAAAAGGGCTTGAAAGTAAATGTCCAGTCAAAACTGTGCTTTTCTTGGTGTTACTTCTCTTATGACGTATGACTAGTTTAGCTGTCAGAGACTGTTTTCACATTGTACTGCTCAACTGCTGAATGAGGAAGGTTTCTCAGAGCCCACCAAAAGACTTCAAAATATCATGACATCACACACACACACGCACACGCACACACACACGCGAGAGCACGCACACGCACACACACACGCATGTATTTTCATAGTGAATTTTTTCTGGAAAGACCAGAAGTATACGGAATTTTAGAAGCTTTAAATCAAGTAATTTCCTCTTATCAGACAGGTTCTAATATTGAAAGAGATTTTGTCATAAAACATGCCTGCATATAAATATTTTTGCTATGACAATTTTCTCATATTTTTGTGTTGTTTTCTTAATGACATATGAAGGGACCTTTAGTCAGAGAAGTTATTTTAGATTACTGCTACATGAGCACAAATAACTTACAGGACCAGGTCTTCATATTTCTGTCTTGTGTTTGGAGAACTGCTTTAATTGGATACTGTTTAAATAACTGTTTTCGCACACTTTGTTTTGGTTATTTAATATTTTTGGACTTGTTTTACTGTTTTAACTGTTGACTTCTTTTAATAGTAGATCTTATTAATTTCCTGTGTGTCCCTTACAGTTCTGTATTCTTTAATGCAACTCACAAAGCACTTTGAACTGCCACTGTGAATGAAACTTGATAAATAAATGAAATAGTATGCTTACAGATTCTGTCCTCTGTTCATTTCTTTTTTCTTTTTTCTCTGTCTGTGTTCAGGCAGGGTCAGCCATACAGGGAAAATTAAAGGAGTCAGCGCGACGTAGAGTGAACGGCTCCACTGGGCTTGAAAGAAAGCGGGGCTGTATGTCTTCTTTAAAAGTCAATCTCTCCCTCTTGTGTACTGATTAAGAGGCCTTATTGGCATGTACATCTGTATTAACATGGCCATTGGCGACCCACACAGTGCGTATGTGCGTGTGTGTGTGTGTGTGTGTGTGCGTGTGTGTGTGTTTGGCCAGGCGAGGCGCGAAGAGCCCCGCCAGATTGATTCACAAAAGGAAAGGGCTGCTTCACGCTTGTCACAGGGACTCGGGGGGCTAAAACCTCCCAGGGTGGGTGTGTGAGATTCTACACCCACCCAAGACAGAGCACGGGCACCCAGCGGGAGAAAAGGGCTCACCCCCTTGTCCAGCTGACTCCCGCTTTCTCCCCCATCTCACATACACACAGCACACAAACACACCACAGGGACTAGGATTAACCCCCTGAGACAACCACAATAGGTGCACATGCCTCCCCCCCCGGCTTCCCCAACCAGCCTGGACCCATTCAGGTTTGCTGCTACTCACCATCCTAACAGGGATTAGGCTTAATGAACTGGAAGGAGTTAACAATAAATGAATCAGGGCCTATAAGCAGCCTTCTATTTCCATTTTGTGTTCTGCCGCCTTTCTTTCCTCCCTTTTCTGTTTGAACACAAGGTGTAATCCACTTGACTATCAAAGGTGTGGGGCGAGTATGAATTGAAACTAGCCCTGAAACATGCACATGCACACACACTGCCTGCCGCTGATGCAGCTTGCCAATACCATCTGCTCCCATCAATACTGACTCTGAAGAGCATGCACACTTTAGAGGGAAAAAATCAAATATTTCAAATATATTTTCATATATTTTTCTAATTAAACCATTTCATAACCCATTTAAAGAAGCCACTGAAGAATGGAATAGCTAATTAAATGCATTATTATTGAATGCAGCGTACTGTACAGTTAGAGTTGGTATAGCCTGCAGGGGGAATGTAATGTGTTTGTTGTTTCTGTTTGCAACAGCACATTTGAGCACATTTTTTTAATTTCCTCTGTAATTATGCCTTTCCCAGCTTTGTCAAGAAATGTTCTGACATCTCAGTATGGAATCAACTTGTTATTTTGATGATTTACAACTCAATTAGGCTGGTCACAAGATGCAGAAGAAAAGATGAACAAAAAAAGGAAAACACGCTCGATGGGCTTTTGCTATCTCGTCTGAGAGATTCTGTCTGTGGGTGTTTTTAACTTGTTTTGCTGACAGGTTTGTTTGTTTGTGTGTGTGTGTGTGTGTGTGTGTGTGTGTGTGTGTGTGTGTGTGTGTGTGTGTGTGTGTGTGTGTGTGTGTGTGTGTGTGTGTGTGTGTGTGTGGATGCATGTGCACCAGTGCAGGGAGCTTCTTGCCTGTATCAGTGTGTCATTCAGTGTTTGTATTGACTATGGTCTCTGAGGAAAAACCTGCACATTCCTCTTCCCTGCCCATGTTTTTTAATTGGAATGGTACACACACACACACACACACACACACACACACACACACACACACACACACACACACACACACACACACACACACACACACACACACACAGCCAGTATGTGTGCTTGTGCACTGAGTGGTTTTATATTTTTACACTTTACTGTCAGTTGATATCCGTTTAAATCAGTTAATTATAGCATAAAACATAAAATTTTTATCTTTTATTTTTTTAAAGAGAATATGTGAAAACAGGAAATTAAGACATGTTCATATTAAACAAAGATTATGCTGTTGTTGCTGTTCAGGGACAAACACATATCTTCAAATAAATCACTTTAAAGGAAGAATAAAGCACACGCCAATGTCAGCAATCCTTCAGTTAGTATTTAAACATAGATTTCATCACTGGGTCCTGGATAACAAAAAAAAAAAAAAAA
Organism: Acanthochromis polyacanthus; assembly: GCF_021347895.1. Taxonomy (NCBI): domain Eukaryota; kingdom Metazoa; phylum Chordata; class Actinopteri; family Pomacentridae; genus Acanthochromis; species Acanthochromis polyacanthus. Next base: position 22,111,981 of record NC_067125.1, read on the forward strand.
AAAAAAAAAAACATCCATGTGTTGCTATGAAAAGACTGTTGTTTTAGGGTTTTTTTGTTCATTTTTTTAGCAGATGCATCATAAAAATTTAAATTGAGGTCAAGCAAATGCACAAAGTACATATTGATGATATGATAGAAATATGACTTAAGGGTAAGTTCCATCCCATCACATTACTACTTATTGAAAGTGATTTAAAAATAAGTATGTTAATAGTGAAAATATTAAGCAGTAATGAAATGCTGTTTTCAATGCTGTTAAAATAATATTGCCACCTTTTTAAATTGAGATAAAAAAAAAATCTATCAGTTATTATGAATTTATCCTTTAAAAAATCAACAAAAAAACTAACAATTACTTGTGAAGACCATGGAGTATAGTCTAAACCTCTTGTAAAAAAAAAAATCTAGTAAAGGGGACCTTGAACTGCGATGGATATGGCAAGACCGTCTCACCAGTCAAGGAAGAGTCTGATCATGCTTTTAAGGCCAGTCCTGTGTGGGTACACATGCAGTGGCAGTCTTTATTCATTCATTTAGTTAAATTTGTACCTGAGTAGTGTCTCGTCCAGCAAAGCGCTACTCAGATGCACCGTAAATGTAGCATTGCATCTAGCTTTTGATGGACGTCAAACCTCACCTTCCCCTGACACTGAATAAAATGTGAATGCACAACCCAACCGATCATAAATGATCAATTTTCAGTGTTTTGTTTTTACTTCTTCTTATGAAGTGCAGAAGATACCCTGGGCTTACTGAGGCAGTGGAAGTTTACTCGGTAAGTGCCTTTAATTCCAGAGAAAATCACGTCTAAACTATCATTTGTGTGTCCAGGTCAGGAGTAGATAAAGTGGGTGGGTTCATCTCCTGTCTCCCCCCTTCCTGACACCCCAGCAGACCCTCAGCACCACCCCATAAACTACTCCACTAACACCACCACTGCCCCACCCCACCCATCACAGCCTTCAGGTCATTCAGAATCGCCCCTTTGACAGCTTTCTTCACCGCAGACTCACGCTTATATATGTGAAGCAAATATGTGAAACAAAAATACCAACACACTAACACTCCTGCATTCGATTCTTCTCTTGTTTTTTTAAACTTTTTTATTTGTTTGTGTGTTTGTGTGTTTTGGCACATAACTATATACTTTAAAGCCTTATATCACTATACACAAAAATTCAAATGCTTCAAGCATTTAAAGAATAAAAGGACAGACAAATGTGGCTTTGAACTGTTTCCAATGCCCCTTACTCACCTGACCTATACTCACCTGTGCTGACTGACACCTGAGCTGTGTGAACGGCCTCACTTGCTGGGTTTACATGGGACCTGTTATTCCTCTTTCATTCTGAATAAAAGTTAATTCCGCTTTAAAATGTCCTTGTAAACACTTAATTCTGAATTTAAAAGTTCATTCCGAATAAACTTCATTCCGAATAAACTAATTCCTGTGTACGTTCTATTCATGTATACAGTTAATTCTGCTTTAGTTAATTCCAGTCATTCTGCGCATGCTTGGCTCCTCACCAAGCGATGACGTAGCGAAGTACACGTTCTGCGACCTTTGCCGAGTTGCTGTTTCAAAATGACAATAAAAAGCAAATTGAAGGGTGCCCATGTAACTCAATCGGTTAAGCGGGTGAACCATGTACAGGGGCTGGTCTCTGACGCAGCAGCCCCGGTTTGATTCCCGCTTGCCGCCTTTTGCTGCATGTCTTCCCCCTACTCTTCTCCCCCGTTTCCTGTCAGTCTCTCACTTCACCTATCAAATAAAGTCAAAAAATAATTTTAAACAAAAAAGAAAAATGTGCTTATTAGATGTTCCTCAATGTTGTTGGGGAAAAGAAATGCCGCGGCAAATGGAGTTTGTTTTCTTTTGGTAAACAGGGATACGTCATGTCCACTCCCTGTCCAATCAGAATCCTTTCCAATGCCCAAGCGTTACAGCAGAATTAAGGAAGGGGAATAACCGTGCAGTCCATGTAAACTGTAAATCAGAATTAATATTTTCCTGTATACTCGAAGAACAAAACTTTAATTCCTAATGAGTTGATTCTGAATGAGTTAATTCCGAATAAAAAACTCCATGTAACCGTGGCAACTGCCCTGGAGCAACATCACACAACTTTAAATGTTTCCTCTCCTTGGAAAGAAATTACAACAAAGATTTGGGTTTTTGTGGACAGTAACATAATGATACAATATCCCCAAATCTCAAATGAGCCACATTCTCATTTACAGTTGGAAGAAAATGCGATTCTGTTTCAGAAGAAACCTAATTTTGCTTCAGAACAAATATATTTTCTCACTGAAAGGTAAGACTGAAATGTAGCTGGAATGTTTTTTCTATTTGACGGGGCTACCAAGTAGCATCAGGAGGTAGGAGTGGATGACGAAGGCATGAGCCAACAGAACCCTTACCCATTAGACCACACCCCACAGGGGGCCAGTGTTCTCAGGATTCAACTTAAGTTTCACTTGTTTACTTTTGGTTTTCACTCACTGTTTGGTTAGGTTTAGGCACCAAAATGACTTAGATTTAGGAAACTATTACAGTTTGAGTTAAAGTACGACCCTTTTACAACAAATGATGACTGGTTGGCTGGACAAGACCAATAGTAAAGCACTAAAATAAATGACAAAGATATGTTGCTTTGAAATAAATTTGTGATGCATTACAAACAGTGTAATACGACAGAAAATACATTTCCATAGAAGAATGCAGTTTAGTTTATCATTGTGGCATTATTTAGGGGACTGCATCTGTTTCATCGAGGACCAACAGGGTTAGTTTCAGTTAAAAGCTCTAGTAGTTTACCATTTTCTTATCATAGATCTTATCATTGCTATTTTTGTTCATGTTGTTATTGCTTTTAGTCATGTTTTGTTCCTTCAGATGTACGTGCCCCTTTGACTTTACATAGCTAGTAAAAATACATATTTTCTGTAAGTCGATTACCTAAACATGCATGTTTGGGCTGTTTATCACTGAGCTAGCTATATTAGCTTCCAAAAGGAAAACAGTTTTGTTACTGGATCTGCCTGACAGGCTCTGATTAGTCCAGAGTTCAGCTTTGGTGATAAAATGCATACACACATCTCGCAGTATATCCTCAAAATATGATAACCTTTGCACACGATTGCTTAAGATCTTGAACAGGATTTACACTCTCGTCACACTTTTTCATGTTGAAGATTTTCAGAAAATCATAATCAACTGTAAAACCATTTATTCATGTAAGCTAAATATGATGATGGTAAATAATCAGAGGATTGAAAATCATAGCATAAGAGGAGGTCCTTTAATTAAGGTAGTGTTTTAGTATGTAGTGTGTTAAATGGACAAAGAAAGTTAATCACTCTACTGTTAGATGTAGTATTATGGGATTCAATCTTTACTTTGAATAACTGACAGATAAATGACCCAAAAATGCAAAGTAAATGTAAAGCAAAAAGTATTTCAACAGTAATCAAAGCTTGAAAATATGTTTTCTTCATTTTCTACCACAATACCATTTTCATAATGCCACGTGGTAGAGCTTTTAGATTGATTTGAGGCATTTGGAGAGGTAAAATTACTTCAAAGCTGAAGGCCTAAGTCAAGAATGCATGCATCCTTTAAAAAATCTGAACCTCTTCACCCTTCAGAGAAACAAAAAAATCAGCGATGGCTTTGTCAGTGTGAAGTGTTTCCACACAATCCAAACCCAATTCTAAATCAGTGTGAAAGGAACTGACAGTGTGGTCACTCCTAGAATGTGATGAGGCCTGTCATTTCCCTCTGAGCCCTGATGAGTACTCATCTGCAGAGATACATCATTAGAATATGAAAGAGAAAATAAGGGGTCAAAAGTTTCCTAGAGGGCTTTCATGCAAAGTTTTCTTGATTGGGACATTTTGTGAGTGACATTTCTTTCCCCGGTTCCCTCATCTCTGTTGACGATTTGAGGCGTCTCGTGATTGTTTGGCTCCGTCCAAGGCGATCTGACGCCCGTTCTGTTGCCGTCTCCATGGATGGGAAGCAGCCAAATCAATCCTAAACTGTCAGAGGCGACGCGGTGCAGGTGTGTGAAGGTGGGAGTATGGGGGAGGGTTTGAATTTACATTTATATATGAATGTAGACGCCTGCAGCGGTGCTCCCATCGACATGTTAAGACGTTGACATGCTAATCACAGGGCTAGGGGATGCCACCTGTCCAGCGAGGTGACAGGAAGAGGCGGCCAGATCAGATGCGCACACGCACACGCACGCACGCACACACACACACACACACACACACACACACACACACACACACACACACACACACACACACACACACACACACACACACACACACACACACACACACACACACACACACAGACTCACACAGGGTAACATGTACGTTCTGCTCCTACAGATAACTACCTGCACTAACCGTCACTCCTCTGACAACACACAATATTATGCAAATAGGTGTCTGTGTGACAGTGGTGCTGCTGTCGCCGTGGCTCTCACGGCCTTGCTGACTGCTGATCAGCATACTTACATTCTCTATGCATCTCTCTCTGCAGTCTGTCTCTCCCTCTTTCCCAGCATCTGGTTCCCCAACTGCAAATTTGTCTCTCCCACTCTATTTCACTGTCCGAATAGTCTCTTTATGTGTCCCCCTCTGCTCTAGATGTTACTCAGTACTTCTGTCTCCTTCAAAGTGCTTTGAAATTTTTACATTTAACTGTAAATCTAATTTTTGTCACCTCAAACCTAAAACCATCTTGACATAGGACACCGTTTGCTCGGTTATCTCTTATTTGTTCAGTGGTGTAACCTCTGACCCATTCATACTGCCTGTCCTGGTCATGCCTTTCACTGTGACTGAGGCCGACTGAGCTGCCGAAGAGCCCGAGTAGCTCTCATTGAAACCAAACCATCAGCCCAGACTGATAAGACTTGACCCCAGTCTGACCGTTAAACCTCTGAACTCTCAGATGATCTTAAAATGCACAGAGTCAGTCAAAACAACCACAGCTGGGACAACGTGTTGGCAGACTAAGTGAAAAATAAGCTAAGAGGGAATTTTAATGGCTAAGAAAAAAGTAAATACTCCTAGAGTATATAATTATTATCATTGTGGTGTTTGTGTATAGTGTCAGGTACCATGACAAATCTTGAAATCATGAGAGGAAAAGATTTTTGATTTCTGATAAGCATTCTTTCTCAAATGCTAATTTTTATTTATCTGACTTTTTTTCATACCTCTCACCTCATGTATAACTTTAATCTCAGAGCTTTATCTAAATTACCTGAGGGTGTGTTCTCTTGGAACAAGCCTCATAAAATGCAGTGCCTAGCCATGTTGTGAATCAGTTTTTATACTTATTGTTTGTAACCTGTAGTATTATGATCAACAAAAACATTAGACATTCATGCTATTAGATTTTTTTCTCATTCATGGTACACACTGAGAAACTTGTGTCTCTTCGTGCAGCTGATAGTTTTCATCCTTCCTGTCTCATTATGTCCACTGTAAATTCTCATAGAGTTTCATTTACCAAATGAAAATTAGTCCGAACAACAATCACTAATCACAGCCACATGCTTGACATTATACTAAGATAATGTGCAAAGCTTATAGCATGCCATGATTTTGCTGTTCGGTGTGGATGGAAGGAAGAGGCATCTACAGTCTTTTCTGATTCTGCAGAACTATCGACTTTTAGAGCATCTACCAGCTCTTTGAAGTTGTGGTACCTCTTTGCCTTTCAACAGCTATGAGATCTTCTGACTTCAGTTGGAAACGTGTCCTGGAAAACTACTTGTGCATTTATAGCAGCAGGTTCAAGGTAGCTGAGGCAACTATATGAGATGCCCTCATCAGTCCTAACTTCCCTTGGGAACAGTACTCTAAGGTATTTTGACTACCGTACCATTCAAAGGGCATATCAGATACTCTGCTATGAAAGACACAATGGTCAGTCTTTTAATTTCCATGCTTCAGTTTGCTTTAAATGATCTAAGTCACAAATCTAATTCCTCTTCCTCACCAGTCCCAGGTACATCTTCACTTAAAGAACTGTTGTCATCAAAACAGCCAATTTACAGTTTTTTTCAATAGCTAACACACATTGGTCCAAACTGAAGTCACATGTTCAAAACTCTTAACACAACCTGCATTTCCATCATGTATCTCAGCTAAACAGTGAATCTTGTCCTCAAAACTGTTTCTCACCAACAAAACACTTCATACATGTCTCAAAATAAGCTCATTCAACCACAACACGAGCAAATAGTCTCATTTTGGAAACAAATGCTGTCAGTCTTAGGACACTGAAGTGCAAAATACTAACAACAGAGAGCATTACATGAAATAAATTGTAATCTTTCAAGTTTGAATAATTTCTTTTTAGATAAATCAGTATTTTATTATAAAATAAGATCTTTGCACTTTGAGTTTTCTCAATTATTGTAATATATTGCAACAAGAATGAATCAGGAATGCAGCAGTTTACTTCATCAACATTGATGTATTTTCTCTGTGCCTTTGTATAGGTACTTTGGGACCTTACAAAAAATAAAACGTTTACTGTAAACAAAAAAAAAGCAGAATCTCAGAATTCAGGGGGCAGAATAGAAATCAAGAGATAAAAGTCAAAAACCAACAACATGTACATGTATACTGTAACATTCACACCCTGTCATCTGCATTTGAACTCATGTTTCCATCCATTACATCTGATGTCTTCTCTGGAGATGCATTGTGGGTAGAACCTTTTTGAGTGTCTCCTTCTATACAGTTTCTGATGAGGCCAAACACAGATCACCTGAATCGGTTTTCAGCTGACAACTACACTCAGCTGTGTTTGGAATTACATAATTTTTTTAATTTATTTTTATTGTCAATATTTTGATATGATTTTCAATAGATTTCAATGTCGCTGCATCAGAAGTTCCTCATGTTTTTTCCACCATCATTCTGTTTTGATTGTGGTTTTAACTGTTTTGAACACAGTGTGTTATGTGACTTCAGTTTCGACCAATACGTGTTAGCAATCGAAAAAAAACTGTAAATTTGAAAATGCATTAAAACATTATATCAGGTTCTGTTGCATCATGTTAATAATGTTGAAAGAACATCCCTATGCTGATATGAGAGTCCTGGTTTACTGTGAGGGAGAATATAACCAGAAATTTGCTTTAGTTTTTTGGTTTTAAGTTTTTCTTTGGAATCCGAGGCACAACACAAAACTCTGTAGATGTCTGTCTCTCAAGGTGTGTCTATCTATCTATCTATCTATCTATATATATATATATATATACACACGTGGACAAAATTGTTGGTACCCCTCAGTTAAAGAAGGAAAAACCCACAATTCTCACTGAAATCACTTGAAACTCACAAAAGTAACAATAAATAAAAATTTATTGAAAATTAAATAATCAAAAACAGCCATCACTTTTGAATTGTTGATTAACATAATTATTTAAAAAAACAAACTAATGAAACAGGCCTGGACAAAAATGATGGTACCTCTATAAAAGATTGAAAACTATTTGACCAGAGTGACATGATTAACTCAGGTGTGTCATTTAATTGACATCACAGGTGTTTCCAAACTCATAATCAGTCAGTCTGCCTATTTAAAGGGAGACAAGTAGTCACCCTGCTGTTTGGTGAAAAGGTGTGTACCACACTGAACATGGACAACAGAAAGCGAAGGAGAGAATTGTCCCAGGACATCCGAAAAAAAATTATAGACAAACATCTTAAAGGTAAAGGCTATAAGACCATCTCTAAACAGCTTGAAGTTCCTGTGACAACAGTGGCTCATATTATTCAGAAGTTCAAGACCCACGGGACAGTAGCCAACCTTCCTGGACGTGGCCGCAAGAGGAAAATTGATGACAAATTGAAGAGACGGATCGTTGGAATTGTATCCAAAGAACCCAGAGCAACCTCCAAAGAAATTAAAGGTGAACTCCAAGGCCAAGGTACATCAGTGTCAGATCGCACCATTCGTCGTTGTTTGAGCCAAAGTGGACTTCATGGGAGACGACCAAGGAGGACACCACTGCTGAAAAAAACTCATAAAAAAGCCAGACTGGAATTTGCAAAAATGCATGTTGACAAGCCACAAAGCTTCTGGGAGAATGTCCTTTGGACAGATGAGACCAAACTGGAGCTTTTTGGTAAGGCACATCAACTCTATGTTCATAGACTCAAAAACCAAGCATACGAAGAAAAGAACACTGTCCCTACGGTGAAACATGGAGGAGGCTCAGTAATGTTTTGGGGCTGCTTTGCTGCATCTGGCACAGGGTGTCTTGAAAGTGTGCAAGGTACGATGAAATCTGAAGACTATCAAGGCATTCTGGAGAGAAATGTGCTGCCTAGTGTCAGAAAGCTTGGTCTCAGTCGCAGGTCATGGGTCTTCCAACAGGACAACGATCCAAAACACACAGCCAAAAACACCCAAGAATGGCTGAGAGAAAAGCGTTGGACTATTCTAAAGTGGCCTTCTATGAGCCCAGATCTGAATCCCATTGAACATATGTGGAAGGAGCTGAAACATGCCATTTGGAGAAGACACCCATCAAACCTGAGACAACTGGAGCTGTTTGCTCATGAGGAGTGAGCCAAAATACCTGTTGACAGCTGCAGAACGCTCATTGACAAATACAGAAATCGTTTAATTGCAGTGATTGCCTCAAAAGGTTGTGCGACAAAATATTAAGTTATGGGTACCATCATTTTTGTCCAGCCCTATTTCATTAGTTTATTTTTTTAAATAATTATGTTAATCAACAATTCAAAAGTGATGGCTGATTTTGATTATTTAATTTTCAATAAATTTTTATTTATTGTTACTTCTGTGAGTTTCAAGTGATTTCAGTGAGAATTGTGGGTTTTTCCTTCTTTAACTGAGGGGTACCAACAATTTTGTCCATGTGTGTGTGTATATATATATATATATATATATGTATGTATATATATATATATATATATATATATATATGCTGGGTATTTACCCTGCAGACTGCAGTCATTACATCTGGTATGAAAACAGATGTACTGACAAGGAAAGCTTGTAGAATCAGCACAAGCGTCTTCTTTTTCCCTCAATAACGTCATCTCTGTATAGGAGATGATCTGCCTTAAGTCTGTGTTTTCTTCAGCACCATGGCCCACAGTTGAACCTCACACTGTACAGACAAGGTGATAGGCTGCAGTGATTACATCTGTCCCTAGAGCAGGGCCAGAAAATGGCCATTTTCCTCATTTCTATTATCACATTTGACCTTCCTCATCCTCCCTGGCCTGACGAAAAGAACGTTTAAGGCACACTTATTAAACATAATCTAGTGAAGTTATTAAAACAAGCCAGCTTACTGAGAGACCTGCCACAATTCAATTACCTGTGTAGCTGGAGGGAGAAGCAGCCAGAGAGGGTGACGAGTCTGCTTTTATAGAGCGGGAGGAACGGTGTAGTTAGCGTGGCTTCAATTAACACAATGGGGCTGCTGCGGTAATGAGCTTGCCCACGATTGGCCAAGAGGAGTGTTGGAGGTTGGCGGCTGTCTGCTGCTGGTGCTGAGGGCAGTGTTGGGGCCACGGTGAGCTCATACTTTCTTGTCACTCACTTCCTAGCTAGTTCCTGGATTGTGGCTTTTCCATTAGAGCTGGAGTCAAAGATATGACACTGTCATTATAGTGTAGTGAGGAAAAAAACTCAAAAGACAATTTATTTCATTTTTAAGAAGCGCCATGTTATAAATTACTGTAATTTGCTTATTTGACACCATATTATCTATTATCTCACCTTATGCTATTCTTAGTTTCCGTTCTGTCATCATTTCTGATCTTGTTGTCATCTCATTTCATTCGCCTTTTACCCTCAATGAACACTGTGTTAGTTCTGATGTATCCACTTTGTGTGTCAGGATTTCAGCACCTTGTTAACATACTTCCAGAGATTTGGAATTGTGCGCTGAAATGCTGAAATTTCATCAGAGCAGGAGCTCTGTTTTATTTCTTAACTATGGTTTTTCAATGACCAAAGACATAAAAGGTCAACTCATTTTCAGAAAAAAAATCTTACAGTAAAAGTTATCTTGCAAACAACAACATTCCTCTGTCTGCAAGCAAACAGAAGCTACTTACAGCATGTTTTTCAGTGAACTATGAAATTGTTAGTCGCCATGAAAAAATGTATGTGAAAATTTACAAAATGTTGAAGACGTTTGAGCCCAAATTGAGACAACAACGAGTTGAGTGTGTTGAGAATAGTGTCATTCTCACTATGCATGTAAAAGAATTGTGTACTTTCTTGTAAAGATGAATAGGGTATAGAGTGGTACAGATGGGATGAAACGGAAAAGTTTACAAATGCTGAGGCAATAATAAAGCCAATAAGTATTTTTTTTCCCGCTAAGCCTGGCTAAAGCATGAACATGTGAGGTTGCTATATTTGCCTTGATAATATTTTTAAATGATTTTCTTTCTCTCCTTTCTATTTAACGAGGACTTGCCCAACTGTAGAAACCCCTTTAAAAATATTTATTGCATATATGACTAAGAGGAGGGCTGTACAGTGGCGTAGTGGTTAGCACTTTCACCTTGCATCAAGAAGATCCCCGGTTCAAATCCCGGCCTGGTCCTGGGATCTTTCTGCATGGAGTTTCCATGTGCATACGTGGGTTTTCTCCGGGCACTCCGGCTTCCTCCCACAGTCCAAAAATATGCTGAGGTTAATTGATAACTCTAAATTGCCCGTAGGTATGAGTGTGATGGTTTGTCTGTAAATGTAGCCCTGTGACGGACTGGCGACCTGTCCAGGGTGTCCCCTGCCTTCGCCCGAGTCAGCTGAGATAGGCTCCAGCACCTCCCGCGACCCAAGTTAGGATAAAGCGGTGTATAGAGAATGGATGGATGGATGATGCAGAGGAAATGAATGATTGCCTAATACATTTTGGACTGAGGTCCTTATCAGTGGTTTACATTACTGTAAATACAGTGAGACTGTGCTCTATTGCAATACTTTTGACAGTCCCTTGAGTTGTATTATGAAAAAGAATGTAGGTCATCAAAAGTTGTGACCCCAACTGTTGATCATTTCACTGTAAGTTGTGGCTGCTAAGTTGCAAGTCTGTGCCGTTGCTGCTCACCAGTTCACTCACCAGCTGCTGGCAAGGTTATTGAAATGTGGCAGAGCTGTTTCTGTGATTGGCCACGTTTACATGAAGTTTTTTTAATTCTGAATTAACTCCTTCGGAATTAAAGTTTTGTGCTTTGCGTTTACATGGAAATATTAATTGCAAATTAAGGTTTACATGGACTGCACGTTTATTCCCTTTCCTTAATCCCGCTGTAACGCTTGAGCGTTGGAAAGGATTCTGATTGGACAGGGAGTGGACGTGACGTATCCCTGTTTACTGGAAGAAAACAAACTCAATTTGCCTTGGCATTTCTTTTCCCCAACAACATGGAGGAACAACTAATAGGCAAGCTTTTTGCTTTGCTTTTTATTGTCGTTTTGAAACAGCAACTCGACAATGTCGTACTGCTTCTGTTGCGCCAGTATGTCGCTACGTCATCGCTAGGTGAGGAGTCAAGCATGCGCAGAATGACCGGAATTAACTAAAGCGGAATTAACTGTATACATGAATAGAACATACACAGGAATTACTTGATTCGGAATTAACATCGGAATAAACCAGGTAGTTTATTCGGAATTAAGTTTATTTGGAATTAACTTTTTAATTCGGAATTAAGTGTTTACAAGGAGATTTTAAAGCGGAATTAACTTTAATTCCAAACTAAGGAGGAATTAAAGGTCTCATGTAAATGTGGCAATTGTGACTGATTGCCTCAGCTGTGCTTCGGTTATGAATCAGGCTGTGATACATATGTTTATAATGCATGTGGCACAAACTAAATGGGGTTCCTGTGTACTGACAAAACTCCTGTTGTGTATTGCTGGTTCAAATTCTGTGTGTACAGTCACATTACAGGTAAACCAATCCAAAACACTGTAGATTCACGAATGCAGTCACAGTCCAGCAGCGAGGCAGAGCAGTTGCAGCTGTCAGTGACTCTACACTTAACTGTTATCATTAGACTTCTTGAAAGAAATAAATGTATCATGTCCAGCATCACATCATCTGCTTTTTTATAGTATCAACACAGTATCAGTGTATTCATATGCTCCATATTGATCAATAATAGGTCAAAAACCATCAAAGGCTTGGTTGGCTAAGCTTACACGTTAATGGTAAAATTTTTATTCCATGCTTTCTTTGTTGTTTGCTAACCCTACTCTAATCAAAGTTATGGGGTTGTTAGTCCATGCAAACTCCAGCTTTTTCTCCGGAGTAGAAGCTAGATATTGAGCAAGCTGTTACTGCTGACCAAGAGGACCAAGAGAAACTTACTGATGGCAAAAAGTAAAGAAAAAGGTAAAAAGAATTTGTCTTATCCTGACAATATGCATAACAGGGTTGCATGAGGTAGAGTGAGACATTCTTTGAAGGCTGATAATGTTATGAAAATATGAAAAATAGAAGAGAGGAGAGAGCTTCAGGCTTATTTGGTATTTTAAAAACAAATTTTCAAACATTCTTTCCTCCTACTGTTTTTTTTTTAGATTTGGTCTCATGTCCATTATTGTTACAGTGGATAACAACAAACCTGTTATAATTTTACACAGCTGTGTGGCAATGCAGCCAATTTGTCTGCTGACAGACACTTGCCAAAGTGTCCACATGCATGTCTATGCATTTTTATCGACATGTACTGCTGTGCCCGAGTGTATATCTGTTTACCTCTGTTTGTTCCAGTCTCTTCTGCAGCACGTGGAGGATCGGTGGGTTATCAGTGTAATTGGATCACCTCCCTGTCATCTTGTCCCGGTGTTTGTTGATAGGCCCTGTTTTAATTTGGCCTTTGTCTCTAATCTGCAGTAGCTGGCCCTCACTGCAGTAATCCCTCAGATAAGTGGCAGACAGATTGGGTATCCAAGGAGCAGCAGTCATGTGCCCTGGCCCTGTTTTGTAAGCCTCTGTAAATATGAAGGAGGGAGGCTATTTAATGGGGGAAAGGAGAGCGAAATGAAAGAGAGAGAAATGGATGAGAGAATGTGTGTTATGGAGCTGGGCTTCAGTTAAAAAGCTCAGAGACTTCACTCTAAAGTCAAACCAAGGTCAACAGAGGGTGTCAGCTAAGGTCAGAGGGGCTTCCAGCATTTTGTAGCTATTCCTCTGGATGTCACTCGTAGTGGGGATTACTGCTGGGGCTCACTATCGCACAGGCTACAGTCCTTGACTTGACAAAGACCATTTCATCCTAATAGCCATTATATCAGACTAATCAAATCTCTCAAAAGGAGACTCCAAATATGGTTTCAACTCACTTGCAGCAATTTTACAAGCATTATAGTTAATGTCTTTCTCTTTTTAACATGCACTTCCTAGCTGATGTTGATTCATGCTTCATAATGGCATACTGTGCCACAATATACATTCAAACAGTGAGATTTTACTTGTGAGTTACTACATGCATAATTCCTCCCTTCTTTCTCATAATGTCTCATTTTTAAAGGAAACTTTTAGACTTTGGAGAAGTTCTTGCTTACTGCCCTAAATGCTGCCCTGCTCTGCTCTGAGTAGTTACTGGCACAATGTTAGTGCAACATGACAATTAGAAAGTACAGGATTATTCTCCACAAGTACGAAAACAAAGAATACAACATCTACAGTGACAAAAAATGCACAGGAATAGAAAAATAATAATAGAAGGGCACAGTCATAATAGAGGCATACAAAACCAGCTGATTTGTCACATTTTATCATATTTATGGCCTTTAAAACCTGTACCTGGAACCTGTACTTCTGAAATTACTGTTTTTTTCCATGTTCACATATACTGATCTGCCAAACCAACTGCTTAATATGATGTAAGACATTCTCAAGCTGCCAATCCAGCTCTGACCTGTTGAGGCACAAACACATGACCTCTGGGTGTGTTTTGTGGCTCTGTGATGTTGGATACTTTTGGGCCTCTTTATTGTTAGGTTAGGCCTACATGGATCATATCTCATGGACATTTGATCAGATTGCGATCTTGGGAGTCTGAAGGCTGGTTCACTACCTTGGGCTTTGTTGGGTTGTTTGAGTTGTTCCTGAGCATTTTTTTTGCTGTGTACATAATTTCATATGTGTTCATTCATAGTTCTGAGGCCTTCAATGAGAATCTACAATGCAAATAGCCATGAAAATAAAGAAAAATGAGAAGATGAGTCCAAACTTGTAACTGGTAGTATAGGGTGTGTGCTTTTATTTCCTCAATCTGTCAATTTGGTGTATGTTGAATATGTGAAATAGATATTTATATTTCCCTAAAAAATATTTATTACTACTCAGATTCTCCAAAATAAGAGCACAGCTGTTTCTACCAAACATGGGGAGCTCAAACTCATTTAATGCTCAACAATATTGTTTAAAAGTCTAGTTATTCAATTTTTTTGTCCTGCAGATTTAACTGTTTTACTATTTTGTGTTAGTGTTTCAAACTGCATATCTTCATGCTCAGTGGAGCCACCAGTATGACCTCAGACAACCAATATCGGCAGTTTCTTCTGAGTGCTGCAGAGCTGCTCAGCTGACTCTTTGGCCTGGCTGATGTCATGGGATTTTGGCTGACCGCTGCAGCATCTGATGCTTATCAGGGTGTTAGCGTGCAGGGAGGATATGGAGATCCTGAAGCAATGAGGTGAAAGTTTAGTCCTGACACCCCAGCAACTGTCTGATGCGCCTCTTCAGGAAAAGAGAGAGAGAAACAGCGAGAGAAGAATCTGTGGTCCCAGGCTCGTTTGGAGAGAAGCCTAATTGAATTAGGGCAGAATGAGAACATGAAGGAAGATTTCACATGCTTCGTAAATGCCTGGAGATCCGTTACTTAGTCTTGGCAGGATTCTAGGCTCTTTTAAGCTGACACTAAAACCATTGAATACACTGAGAAATGACAGCCATCGAGTGAGGAACCCGACCTCTTTTCCCACCAGGGAGTCCAGGTTCATCCCTCTAGCATGCAAACATGTCCAGCTGTCTGGTGGAACAATTCACAAATATGCAAACATGCTTTACTGTAATTGAACCCCTAACTGTCCTGGATGTGTAGCCCAAGATGGATTAGACTTCATGGTTTTATTTGAATATAAGCAAATCTTGAATGTCATGATGTCACAAATGTAACTTTTAACATTTGATTTTATTTTACAGAACATGACCCTATTTCAAGGACCACTTACGAGTCACTTGTAATGTTCTTGTGCAACATCATACTATCCTTATCATGTAAGAATTTTGATCATTTGATCAGAATTACATTCATTTCTGAGTGACTCATGAAAAGTGGCACTCACAAATGAATGAACATTCCATGTTTAACTTCACTGCTAAAAACCTAGTGCTACAGCTGATTATAAAGAGCTAGAAAGTGCATGTTGAGTTAAATTTAATGTGTTGAAATCATATTTTCAAGGAATTATCTATGATGCTTTGCAAAAAGACAGGTTTAGAAAAAAATCTTATTTTGATTTGAGTATTTTTAAAAACATTTTATTATTGAAACACCAATGTTTTGTTGTGGACACTATTTCATATTTTATGTTTTAGGTGTTTTAAGATCAAGTCTCTCTTGTAAAACAGCCAGTGTGGTTCTGACTACCAGAAAGAAAAAGAAAAGACTTATGCATTTTGGATTTCTTCTTTTATTTTCTCTCACCACAAGCATCAGCCTATAGGAACATTGCTGAGATTGTTCATGCACTGTGTTTTCCAAGGATCAGCTGTCAATTAGATGTGCAGGCTTTAGTTTGGTTTAATTTGAGATGTCCTGATTTAAAGACATCTGTCTGTTATGTGTGCATCCAGTCCAATGCAACACAAGTGAATGCAATTTTGTTAGTGCTGCTCACTACCTAAAAAAATGCCTTTAATTAATTGTCAGCAATTTTTTTAGAGACTACTGCCATTAATGACTGATTTTGTCAGCATTTCTGTAGAATGTTTGAACCTGTCATATTTTTAACCACAAGCAAAATACTATTTACCTGCATTCTACTGGGATAAAGGCAAAAGGAAAAACAGAGATATTTCTAATTATTGAAAAATATCGTAATTTTAAAGATGTGTCTAAATGAGGTGAGATCCAGGCAGCACCAAGGTTGTACTCTGTGTCTTTGTGCCGACACCTCTGACAGGCAGCTTTGTCTTTGCTGTGCTCTTTGCGCTGCAGTCTGGTTCATGCCATCTCTGGGCCTCCTGCTGCACCAGCCCTGTTTGCCCTGTCCTCCCCAGCAGCAGTGGGGCTCACTGGCCTGTTTGTTTTAATCAGCACTATGTTTGCCAAAGAGCTTACCTCAGGAGATGGGAGTCCTTGTGTGTTCTTTTGCAATGCAGTGAGGACAAGGCCAAATGTAGGGGGCATACGTGAGTGAGGACATGGCTGCAGTGTATGCTTTTAATACATATTTTCTCCCTTATTTTCAAATTCTTTGACCCCTTTTGGAATAAGGGTAAAGGTATTTTTTAAGGAGGGCTGAGCACTAGCATTAAGTCGGCCAGGGGCTTACCTTGCTGGTTTTGTAACTGCTCGCTAATGACACAGCCAAGTGAGGAGTGGAGGTGAGCAATGGAGACCACTGTATGAGCATCGAAAACATTGCATTTATTCTATTTAAAGTATTTAAAGGGAAACCACAGAAATTAAGTATTACACTTCCATGAGCTTGGGTGACTCTACACAACAATTTTGTTAATGCAGCTAATGACAACTTGTTAGAGCTTTTCTGCCTGATAAATGCCCAAATCTTTTGAACTCACACGCATTCTTGTCAGTAACATATAAATTCCTAGTCCCTAAATACTTACTGATATAAATGCAATGGCATACACGACCAGTCCAAAGTTTGGGGTCACCCAGACAACTTCATGATCTGGTGGGAAAAGACCCGGTACAAGATATTTGCTGTCAGACTGCTATGCCAGATCCAGGAGGGTGCCCCAGTTTTCCTAATCTAAAAATATGTATTATGTGTCTGTGGATTGCCCTGGGTTCGGTCTCACCTGATAAATAAATTCGATGTGAGAGGGGTGAAAATTCTTTCATTGGCTGTTTCCCAAGACAACATAGCTTTCTGATTACACTTTAGGAATCTCCTCCAGAGCCACAAACAAACTAGGAGTAAATGGTTCTGCTCATGACAACTAAACAGTTTTATGTGTGAAATCAGTAGAGTTCTCTTTTGATACACATACAAGCATAATGAAGAAATGAAGAGTCACATACAAAGTAAGCTGACCTTTGCTATATTTGTTTTTCAAAACATAGTCAAGTTACAAATATGTCAAAGGTAGCGTAAATGAAAAAATATCAAATTATCAGCACATTTGAGAGAACTCAAATTCATATCAGAGTTCTTTTTATTTAGTTTAGTTTGTTTTGCGCAGGTGAGAAAAAATACCAACACACCATATCTAAAGCAAGGTTTTTAGTCAGTCTTGCCATAGGATTGTGTAAATATTCATCCATCCTCTATACACCACTTTATCCTCACTAGGGTCGCAGGAGGTGCTGGAGCCTATCCCAACTGACTCGGGTGAAGGTAGGGGACACCCTGGACAGGTCGCCAGTCTGTCACAGGGCTACATATACAGACAAACAATCACACTCACATTCACACCTACAGGCAATTTAGAGTAACCAATTAACCTCAGCATATTTTTGGACTGTGGGAGAAGGCTGGAGTGCCCGGAGAAAACCCACGCATGCACAGAGAGAACATGCAAACTCCATGCAGAAAGATCCCAGGCCCAGGCTGGGATTCGAACCAGGAATCTTCTTGCTGCAAAGCGAAAGTGCTAACCACTACGCCACTTCACATTATTTTAAAAATGTAAAAATATTATGCACTCAGCCTTTTCTTTGGATTACAAGAACCTAAACGTCTGCTTACATTAACTGTATTCTGCCATGTGTAATTTGACCATGTCTAAAGGTAAAAAAAAAAACAGTTTCAGCAAATGAACAGTACAAATCAGGACAGGCTTTAAGATTCAATCAGACAGACCACAAAGACAATATGGTTTTGCACACAGTTATACAAATGGAAAGTGATGAAAGTGCCATTTAAATAAAGCTCATACACTGCTTAATTTCAAACTGTTGCATACCTGTCCAATCTCAGCACAGTTGCCATAATTTAGGGGTGCAGTTTAACTTTTCAAGCAGAAAAGGGGTTTGTAATGTAGTTAAATGATCTGATAATCATTATCTGTGCAGCAGACTGAGGTCTTGTTTCACAAAAACTATATGTATCCCCCAAAAAGTGTTCTTGGAAGAATCTTTGTAATTTTGCATCATAAAGGTTTAGTGAACCACAGCACTGCTCTTCGCTTTGATTGCTTTCATTACATGTCCACTTTTGGCATTCACATGCTCCACACCTCCCCTCCCTCTTTTTATTTGTTCTCCATTTCTGCACCGTCTGCCAGTCAGATTATCATCAGCCCTCATTTAGCACGTCCTCTCCCGGCCAGACATACCATCTTTGGCATCACACCCTTCTGTCAGACCGCTTCTCAATAGCATCACCTCAGCCCGCTACCCTTCCAACTCCCTCTTTTGTCAGCAGCACAAAGTTGATTCTATTTACCCACCATCCCACTGATCTTTTTCACAAACAACCCAGGCTAAAGGAAGGAGGGGACGCAGAGATGTCAGCCAGCCAGTCAAACAACCAGGCAGCCAGCTTGCCAGCCAACACCGCTCCTTTCGTTCAGCCGCCTGTAAAGCCCATCTGCTGGAGGCAGCATTAGATGCAATATCCAATTCAATCCCTTCCCTCAACCTTCCAGAAAGCTTTTAGCCACATTTTAGCACACAAAAGCTGCTGCTCTGGCCTTTGTAGCTTGAGCTTCTATTTAAGAAGGTGAGGGTGAGGATGCAGGGGGGAAGAAATCAATAAAGTGTCCTGGCTCTCAATCTTCTTGGCCTGCAGTAGAGGTGTTTTAGGTTGGGAGGGGGAGGGATGGGAGTGGAAGGAGGTGGGCTGTTTTTGTCATTCATAAGCTTTGCTGACAAATCCTTGACATCATTTGGCGGATTGTATCGATAACTTCTTCCCTGGACTGCAGAGGACAAATCGAAATCATTTGTCTGGCTTTGTTGGGGCGGTGGTGGTGCTGGAGGAGGGGTCCAGGTATTGGGGCTGCTGTGGGACAAAGCCTCACTGCCAGCCTTGCCTGTGAAATTGGCAGCTGAAGGCATTTGTACCACAGAGAAGTTCAAAGGTCGCAGTGAGACAAGAGGTCTGCGCATTCTCAGTGAATGTGCAGAGGTCGGACAGCTGCTGTTCTTCACAGACCAAACCCTAAGAGAAAGCTGCAGATCAGTATCCTTCACTGCACTGACTTTTTGCAAGAACTTTCTGTCATGACATTGAACACATCTGAAAATCAACAAAAACTGGAAGCAAATCAGAAAAACGACATGAATCTGGTAACACTGACTGATATCCATTTTAATCCTAAAATGCATACAAATATGAACTCACACATACCCCAAAATGAATTTATCTCTCATAAATATGCCCACTCACACGGATCTATATTCATGTATTCTTAGTGGGGGCTGTTCCAGAGGGGCTAAGAACTGGCTTTTCCTGCCTGCTGTTTTGACAGTTGTGGGCTTGAGCGTCGGATGGCAAATCTCTTAATCTGCCCTTATTAATAAGAAAAATATGAGACTGTCTGATATTTTCACACACATTCCTATCTGCAGTGTAACAAATGGAAAAGGAAATGGCACAATACTACAAGAAGTATTAGCATTACATTAAAATAATAATTAAAAAAAGAATAGTGACAGTATGGATGCAACTCCCATGACACCCAGACAGAAAGTAGTGTGAGCTTTGGTCTTAGGTGGAGTCTATGTGGAGACTCTGTGTACTTGGAACAGGAATGAGACAGTGTTAATCACAGTGGGGTTCTGTGGCTTGGGAGGGTTATTTGGGTGTATGAAAGTGGCAGACTAGCTTAACTAGCTTGATCCATGTTTGAGAGCTGTGAAAGGTCAAAAATGTTGGTCTGAAAGGTCTGTCTGGACAGCTCTTGACTCCCCCCCCCCCCCCCCCCACACACACACACACACACGCACGCACGCACACACACACACACACACACACATACTATGTTTTTCTATCATTGTGGGGACATACCATTGACTCCCATTCATGCCTAAGACCTAACCCTTACCCTAACCCTAACCTTAATCCAGACCAAAACAATGTCTAACTCTAAAGGAATGTTTTGCACTTTTACTTTTTTTTAGTAACAACAACATGGCCAAGAAAACACTGTTTAAACTTGTGGGGACCGAAATGAGGTCCCCACAAGTGACATTGTTTTCGGTTTTCCTACAATTGTGGGGACATTTGGTCCCCACAAGTATAGCCAGCACCTGACCACACAATGTGGTCTCCAGCTCAGAATAAACACAACAGCATCTCCAGAGCTTCTTCAGAAAATCCAGGTCCAGCATGACACTGCTATGAACAGGACATCATAGATATCTGTGATGCTTTCTTCAAAGCACAACAAAATATAAATAAAGGCCCTAAAAAATGTCCTTTGCACCCCTCTCATCTTCTCCATTTATAGGTTTTGTGTGTGTCTGACTCCAAATTCAGGGGGTTCTTTGGGGATGAGGGAAAGAAAGCGAAAGAAGAGAGGGTAAAGTGTTTGAAATCAGATCTGGAACAAAGCCACCACCGGCAGGTCTTAGGGAAGCACCTGCCTGTTGGCAGATAGAGTTTCATAATAAGACAAGCTAAACATGAAAGACTGTACAACTGTGCACACCACAGAATAAATTTTGTCACTTTTGATCAACTTGGGCAAAGTGCTCCTCAACTACATGTAAAGGTAATAGTGTTACAGAAGGTCACCTCTTCCAATCTGCATCCCACTGCCTCCTTGATCTCCTTTAAACAGCTCATTGTCTTTGTATTCTTGATACAATGTATGACACAGGGTAGGAAAGTGGTGCACACTTTTGTGAAGTCTTTCTCTTCTTGGTTCTACACTTTGTATCCATGAAAAGTGTGAAGGCAGCTGTGAGAAGAATGCAATGGAGCATCGAAGGGAGAAACTTAAGCACTGACAACTTCTATACCTCCATTAGCCAAAGATTACATAAAGTGGACGTGAGTTTTGCATAATTCCTCTTGAAAACTTTTTAAAATTGTCAGATGCAAGTCTTCCTGATTATTCCATGAAAAGGGTGCTACATGATCTTGATTGATTGATTTGAAGGATACTGACCTCTTAAGTCCTACAAAATGTCTCCAAAATATTCTATGTACAGGATCTTTGAGCATAAGCAAAACTAGGTGGCAGGTAGGAGAGAAGTGCTAGAAAAGAGAAAAAAATAAAACATTTTATCAGGCAAGACTATCTTTAATAATTTGTGAATCCGAATCAGCTTTATTAGTAACTTTATTAGTAACCCAGTAACAGTTTCCATTCAACTGTAGCTCCAATCAAACAGAAAGTAGAAAATAGTACGGAAATACATTTCTGTTAGTTTTATGCATTATTTTGATTACAGTCTTCTCATTAATTTAGCCACTTTTGATGATGCTTTGTTTCAAACCCCCCCCCCCCCCCCCCCTTTTAAAGAATGAGCTGGTTGAAGTGATTCACAAATGCTGCATTTATTTAAAAAAAAAAGTGTTTTATTTCTGACAATGCCAGATGGGGGAATGAGCAGCCTTGGTGTAGTACTGCACTCTTTGAGTGCTCTTCTAGTAGGAAGATATCATTCTCTTAATGAGTTGAATTTTGTCATAACTGAGTAAACCAAAGTGCTCCAACTCAGTAAACGAGTTGTAATTTTCATTTAAGAACAGCAAGAAAGTTACAATATGAGTGTCAGGGGTGTTTTGGCCAAGGTCAGCTGCATAGGGAGTGGATAAGGAGAGCATCAGAGGGGGGAGCACACTGCTCACCCTCCCCCACCCCATTGTTGTGCCCCCTATCCTCCCGTGCATCCAACTTCAATTCCACTTCAATTTTTATCAACCTTCTGCTCGCCTTTCAAGGAGATAGGATTCAAACCCTGACACGAATTAGCCCCCAGATTGACTTGATACTGCCACACCCAGGGGACACTCCACAAAAAAGGAAGCCCACTTTTTTTTTCTCCTCCAATCCCCCGCCTTTTACTTCAACCTGTTTCCTATCTCCTGCTCTTGCCCTCTACATCATGTGTCCTTCCATTTCTTATCCTCTCCTCCTCCTCCTCCTCCTCCCTCACTTCTATCTCCATCCTTTGCTCCGTCCATCCTGCACCTCATCTTGTTTTTCCCTGTGCGTGCCTCCTTGTCACTCAGCTGTCTGACTGACATTCCACCTCCTCTTTCAGTGTGATGGACAGGCGCCGCCAGGTTCTGATGGAGTAATTTGCTTACAAAAACGGCCTGGCATCAAAAAAAAAAAAAAAAGAAGAAGAAAAAAACATGGACAGTTGCATGGCCAAGTGATTGCATTAAGAACAGTGAGGGGCGAGTGGGGAGGGTATTCCATTTCCATTCATCACCACAGCTGAAAGACAGACCACAGACAGTTTCCTTGAACTTTTTTCTTTCCCTCACATTTTCAGTGTAGAAGTCATCTCTAGAAGTCAGGTCAGCATACACAAATCAAATATAAAACCCCCCAAAAACCTTTACCTACTCTCCTACTACAACTCTTACAGTACAGTACAGCAAAAGTATATATTTGTTTTGGATAAGTAGTAGCAGGCTGGAAACAAACCCCCAAATTTTGCAATATTAGTATCTTTGACATAAGATTTATAATAAGCAAATAAAAGTCTATGTGTAATTAACTTTTGATGAGGAGTATCTTCACACTGTTTTCACGTAGCTGACACTGGCACTGGTTATAGTATCTCAAAACATGTACAGAATACCACAAAATAACAGATTTGTAATTTGCATCTACAGCATCTGAAATGTCTGCTATTTTTAAATGCAGTCTAACTGCTGTGGACCTGAGTGTCCCTTCTTAATGTTTTTTTTCATATTTTAATTCAGTCAGTTATTGACTCTGTTAAAGTTTTTACCTGAAATAAACATCACAAAGTTCAGCCAGGAGCAGCTGAACAACTGTAAAGCCAACATGAACAACCTTGGATTCCATCTTAAAATACAATAAATCTCTCCGTCCCCTCACCTAAACAGATGGAAACTCAACTGTCCAACTAATAAGGCATTGATAACAGTTATATAGCAATGATGTATTCAAAAATTTAACCCATTCTAAAAATTTTAAACTGCAATTCTACCAAATATGATGCAACAGAAATGAAACACAAAAGTGCTACACTCTTTTCAGTCATTATGATTCCTTTGGAAAATTGCAGTGAATTGTGTTAAAGGCACAACCTGATCCTGGCACGTGGACCTCCAGGGTGGAAAGTGTTAATTGATTAGCTGATTGAAAGAAAATTAAAGTTGCAGTATGCAGGAATCTGGAAAAGCCCTGGGTCCTGTGATTGGCTTAAAGCTCCCATAGATTTTCTAAAACCTGAACATGAAGCCAGGAGGAGGTACGGGCGTTTCATTTTCTCTCAGACCATTTAAACTTCAATATCCTCAGAGGTTTTGCTTTGTGATGAAAAAAATATGATCTGCCCGACTTTTCTTGCCAACTGTTTTAATGCTTGACTAGTCTTTAATGAAATGAAGTGGCGCAAACAATGTCTAGTTCTCTAGTGTGAAAATCTTCTGTTTTGATTGGAAATCTTCTGTTTCCACATGTAAAACAAATATTTTTAGGTTTTGAACTGTTGGTCAATCAAAGAAGACGTTTAGAGGCTTTGCTGCACTATATTTGGATATGTTGCAGGCCAGCTTATTAATGTTAAAAATAACCTGCAGATGAAACTCGTCATGCCTGTATCCACTCCGTCATCTGTCTATCAGTACATTTACAGATTAGTAAACACAAAAAACGTGGGGACACTCCATCCAGATTTAAATGTTGTGCTGACAAATCGTATAGATGAGGGCCACCATGAAGGTGTACCGGCAGTATCCCCACACTCACACCCACAAAGCAGTGAGCAGTTCATGTGTGGCTGTTCGGCCTTCTGGTGATTCCTCACAGATAGCATTGATCTGAGATGCAGGCCTCATTCATTACCGGCTGACTAGCAGCAGCTGAGCTGAGGCTTATTGCTGAGCAGGGCCTTTCTCTGTCGTCTGGAAAACCACAGAGGTAAATTGTAGGAGCCATGCATAAGTAAATGTGAAGGTGGACTGTGTGTCTTACTCAGCAGCATTACATAACACATGACGTTCTGTCAGAGAAACAGGGACACACTTTATACAAAAACAGTTTATGTTTTGCCGAGAAAGATTTTTTACATCAGGAAACATATGGAAGGAAACGAAAAAAATTTTTAACATCAGTGTCTCATTGAGACTTCAGATTGATTTATTTAAGAAAGAAATACAGGGCGGTACTGTATAATTTGATAGAGACTGCTATTACATTTCAATGGACATCACTTTATTACTGCTACTGATAAAGTCAGGCTAAATAAATAAATACACTTTACTGATACAGTAATTACATATGACATCATTAGATTATTAATAGTGAAGCATCAGTGTGTCTGCTGTTGTAGCTGCTGCAAGTTTGAACTATTTTATATCCAGTTTTATATCCAGGGACGAAGATAAATCTGAGGACTCAGATAACAAGAAGTAAGAAAAGAAGCAAAAAACAATGTGCTGACACACAAATCTGTTTCCATTTTTTCTCTGATCTTTGATTTTTGGTGAGATATTGAATCATTGTAACATTCACAGAAATTACATCACGTTTGGAGAGAGGTATGTTGTTTGGTGAAACTTTTCCACCTTTGGAATAAGAGCATGACCACACACTGGTATTTGTAAGAAATCAAAGCGGTTGGAAATCTCAGATTTAATCATTAATAATGTGTTGTGTTTGAAAAGCTTAGGTGAAATTCAATTTCAGTCAGCCCTATTTATGAAACTCCAATTTACAGCATATGCAATGTCATCTCAGAATCATTCTACATCTTAAAAGTAATTAAAACTGTCTCTTTTAGTGGAGTAGAAATTACAGCAATTCCTTCCACTCACTCCCACCAGACAGTCATATAAACCTAAAATTTTCACAGCAGACGCAGCAAACCAAAATGAAAGCTCGAGGTCTTATTTCGCCACAACCTCACACCAGGTGTAGTCTCTTAAAGGTTGCCTTTGTGGCACATATGCTCTAAGAACAGTTTACATACATGATGCGCTCAGTGTACTGGCAACTGTCTCTCTGCTGTAGAGTGGATTTATAGTGCTTTCTTGCTACTGGAAAGATAAAAAGAAAATTTGAGGCCAATGAAGTGAAAGATGCTAAACACAACAGCCACCTCCTTTTACATTACAAACTGTCATTAGACCCACAGCATACTCAGTGCTGATTGGTTTAACATTCTGATTAATTGTGAGTAAAAATTGTTTTTGCTAGAGTTTTCTAACTGTGGTGATGGGGATACAGACACATTTTGTATCTCAGAATTTTACCCATTGTTCCTTGGATGGAACCATGGATGTTTAGTTTGACCTTCTTGTTGTGTTGCTACTTATGGTTGAAATTGTGTATGTTTGTTTCAGGCGTAAATTATCCCAAAATTTGACCTCTCATAAAAAAAATAATACAACAAACAATAGTTAATGTAAATAATTCTTTCTTTTTGTTTTTTGTGGAATATATTTTAAAGTTGCAATTTATAAGCACTTAATCCCCTTTGTTTTTAGTTATACACAACCTTTAATAAATGTATTTGAAATTAGTATTTAAGTAATGAGTCAATCTACAAACTGAGGAAAAATCTGAAATACGCAGTATAAATAATAAATTCTCACATACCTTTGAGTGTGGACTCTGCATTGAAAGACTGTGGTCTGTCTAATTGCATTTTTAACTGCTCTGAGTAACCCTGATATATCTGCCAGTGAACTGAAGCGTGATTCCGGCTGTTTGTGACTCAAGCTGGCCGAAATCCTCCCCGAGAATCAGCAGACAATCCCTGACCCAGCAGGCTCTGCCTCATACATGCAGCTGTATTTCCCTGGAGAGTCTGTCACATTCCTGCCTTCAAAGCGTAACACTCACCATTTTCAACATCAGGGCCCCAGGTCACAAAGAGAAGAGCTCCAATTGGTGCCACGAAACCTGGCCGAGCTGTGATTTGACCTTTTTGGTTCTTCATTTTCCCTCTTTTTCTGTTTCTCTCACTTCCTGGGCTGCAGGAAAAGAATGACTACTGCTTAACAAAAAAATAATGAATGTCATTTTGAGGCAGGAGTGAGAGGGAGGGAAGAGATGGAGGGTAAGAGACAAGAGGGAAAGGCAGGGGAAAGGGGGGAAGCTGAGGAGGCAAGTATATTACCGAGCTGGCAAATGTGCCCTCATGCCAGGGAGTCAATTTGAGTGAAGCCGTGCAATGTGACATCATTTACTCAGGAATCCCTAATTTGTCAGCATTAATATTTCAGCCCCAGCATTGCCTGTCACAGTGTGCCAGAGATGACTGATCAATCTATAAAACGGCTGCAGCTAATTTATTGAATATTTATGTGCAATGTCATGTGCAGGAGAGCAGCAGAATTTATTCCACCGTGCTCTGTTTTTTATGTCCAGGAACTTTCCTGAAAATGATGTTTTAGCTTTTCAGACAGTGTGAGACATGTGTCTTGCTGCTGTGGAGGATGTAACACTGTACACAAACATGTCCAGCACAGTTTACACTCAGCCATTCATGAATGAACATATTTGAGATGATGTGAACAATGAGAAACCGAGAGGCAAGTGATTCTTACCTGGGTTATTAAAAGCCAAATAAATAAATAAATCTGTTTTTTGCAAAATTCATCATCTCAAGTGTGCAGCTTGCAGCAGACTGAATATCACAGAAAGGTCTTGAGTGTCAGGGAAGGAAAGAACACACATGCACACCAGTGACCACTGTAGGAGTATAATCATTTTCATTTAGGAATCTGAACTCCTCAAGTAAAGTATCTGTAAAACATGTTTAAAACATGTCTGTAAAATGTGGAAGCGATGCAAAAACATATCAACAACTTGGTGTAAATTCAGTGCATTTTTACGTAAACTTTGCTCTGATAGTTGTGTACAGTTGTTATGTTCCTCAACACATTGGGGAAAACATTCCTCAGTACTATATTACAATGGATTCAGGCAGCCCAGAGCTTTTGACTTATTTTAGTGGAACAGTGGGTTAAATATTGTACATCAACCCTTGGTGCACACAGTCAGGCACAGCAACAGGGCTCACTTACTCATGTTCTGTACAATAGGAAGGTTTTTGCATTATGTGATCTTAAAGTTGCATTTAGAGGTGCTTTTGAAATGGATGTAGGTAAAATGAATAGTTGTGATTCAGTAACTTACATTGCCTGCTCCTAATATTTGGACCTCCACATTGGAAAAGGTTAAAAAACATTTTCTCTAAACTTTGTAGTTCTGAAACTTTGGCCGACAACTGTTGTAAAACAAAGATGACTCAAGGCCCACACACTAGCCTTACCCTGATTGTTCAGCTGCATCAGGCAGTTTCATAAGTGGAGTTAACAGCTGCCATTCCTGTAGATAATGGACAGCGCAGAAGCTGTTATGATTTTGCATTGATCTAATTTGCAAAACCATGCCCATTTCAGGAAACTCCATCCCATTATGAAGACATTAACATGCAGATGAAAAGTTGAAAATGTAACACGTTCATATTTCCATGTTTTAACTATTTCTAAGGCAAACTCAGTCATGGCTGGCTTATTTATATCTAAAAACACTACACAGCCTTATGATTAGTGTTTGGGTGTCACTTTTGGTAGATTGGACTTTCTCATATTTATGCTAGTGAGTATGGAATTGTTACTTTATACTTCTGATATTGCATTGTTCAGGTCAGACAGCTGGTCCTGAATCACTGCTGACTGTATCAGTTTGTGATGTAGCTCTTTATTGGAGAACCTCTCGCTCGGTGACTGAATGATTTTTCATACATTTTGGAAATAGATTGCACGTTAGTTTAATCTTTGGTTTAGAACAACTTTACTCCGTAGACCTGAAAATGAGTGCCTGAACTAAAGCAGCAGCTTTACTGTTCCAGTAAATATGACTCCCCTTAAAGCCCCTTCCTAATCTGCCTGTATGACTATGCTTGTAGCTGCCAACACATGACTTCCTGTGTCATTGTCTTATTCCATACATTTCTCCCAGTATTATGCTTTCTATGGGGATAGATTTTTTTTAGCATAACCCACATTGTATGCAATTATTTACTGCCGGGTGATAGAAAAATCCCTCCATTTTCTGCTTTTGTTGGCAGCTGCAGTGCACATTTACACAATAGTCATTTAGCACGGACAGCATAATTATGACAGCACATCAGGGCTGAAAGTGCTGGGACAGCGCCAAGGCAGAAGCCGCTCAAACCCTCATCCTTCAATGCCGCCCATGAAGATCATTATGAATGAAAATTAGTGCCGGTGGGATGCAGTGGTAGCAGCATGTGAGAAAAACACCGGGGTAGAGTGTTGGGCACATGGTATCCCTGTGCACCATGACGCCACTGCAAACACTGCTGGAGGAGTGATGAGTACTGGTGAAAGTACCTTGTGAAGAAACAGACCTCATGATGAACAAGCATCTTAGAATGCATGCCAGAAATTATACATAAAGGTAAAAAAGTAAAACATTTTCACCCTCTGAGTCACCCCATTTAGGTCCCTAAAGCAGAGGAGGGATGACTAAGGCCTATAAATTATTTGAATCCAGTTTGGAGTATATGTGAGCAAACTGCCATTAAAAGTTTGCTATTCAGCTTTTAGCACCGAATGTTTGTAACGTACCTATGAAGGTATAGAGAACTATCGCTTTATTTTTTGATACTGACAAAACCTTGTAAAAGTGATTTCCAGGCATGTTTTAAAGTATCCTTTGTTTTCCCATAATTTTTCTACATGTGTACATGTCTTAGGGACCAGATTCTGTAACTCTGCCAAGTTTAAAACTTCATTCACAAACGCTGAGTTAAATTACCAGGGACCACAGGGAATATTTCATCTCCCACCTCCCCCACAATGTTAATACCATCTAAATGGAGCTTAAGAGTTATTTAGGAAGCTTCCTACATGCCACTTTCTGCAAGAAGATGGATTACTCTTGGTGGAAAGTGTGTTGTGACATGTTTCTGAGAATTGCAAATCGTTGTTACAGAATTACAACAGAATTAGAAATTGTTGTTACAGAATTTTTGTTACAGAAGTGAAGAGTTCATTTGCAAAAACAGATAACTCCGTTTTGATAAATTTTCAGAAAACGTTTTTTTTATTGTTTACTTGAGATAATATCAAACTGAAGTTGACTCAGTAGAAAAATACATGACAAAATAGAGAAAAAATAAATTATTAGTGTTGTTATTATTATTATCTCAAGTAAACAATAAAAAAATTAGTTTTCTGAAAACGGAGTTACCTGTTTTTGCAAATGAATGCTCCAATTATTGTTACAGAATTTATCTGGCAGATTCTAAAATGTTCATATGAAACATGTGAAGCGACATATGAAGTTCAGTCAGGAAGTCCATCTTCATGCTCACTGTTTATTGATATACACTCACTGACCACTTCATTAGCTACACCTTTCTAGTACTGGGTTCAAGCCCTTTTTGCTTTCAGAACTGCTGAAGACATTCCACAGAGATTTTAGTTTATATTGCCATGATGGCAAGGGCGTCAGTTTGTTTTTAAAAGTGGGGAGGATGGAGACCACAGCACTTTGAGAAAATGTCGAAAAACGGTGGCAAAATGCCACAAGCTGGGTTTGAACTCACAACCACCGCACCAAAGGCAGAGGCTCAAGCTGTTGAGCTATCGGTACATGCGGGTAGAGGGGTCTGTGGGCCGCTATAGTACTAATTCTCCCGGGCCGAAATTTTGCCCCTGCACGCCTCTGGTCGGAGCTTCCACTTGGCACAGGCGCAAATTTAGCATCTGCGCGGTTTTTTTTTCTTTTTTTTTAACCTCTCGAAGGTGTGCTGCGTGTCTGTGCAACTCTCGGCCGAGTGCGGATGGTGCGTTCACAAGCGTCGGAATTTTCTATACTACTGAAAATAACTGGGTTTACAACGGCTTACATGTGAAGAATTTGAATGTGTTGGAGACAAAATGACCCCTGACAAAAAGTGGGGGGGACACGTCCCCACCGTCCCCCCCGTAAACTGACGCCTATGCATGATGGAATCATGCAGTTGCCACAGATTTGTCAGCTGCACATCCATAATGTGAATTTCCTGTTACATCACATCTCAAAGGTGCTCTATTGGATTGAGATCTGGTAACTGTGGAGGCCATTGGAGTACAGCAAACTCATTCTCAAATTCTAGAAACCAGTTTAAGATGATGTGAGCTTTGTGACATGGTGCATTATCCTGCTGGAAGTAGCATCAGAATATGAGTACACTGGTGTCATAAATGGATAGACATGGTCTGCAACAATACTTAGGAAGGTTGTGGTGTTAAAACGATGCTCAGTGGGTACTAAGGGGCCCGAAATGTGCAAAGAAAATATTCCTCACACCATTATACAACCACCAGAAGCCTGAACTATTGATACAGGGCAGAATGGATTTCACGCTTTCACGATTTTTACACCAAATTTTTACCAAACTATCTGCAGCAGAAGTCAAGACTCATCAGACTAGGTAATGTCTTTCCAGTCTTCTAGTGTACAGTTTTGGTGAGCCTGTGCAAACTGTGACTTCAGTTTCCTGTTCTGAGCTGACAGGAGTGCCACTCGGTGTGGTCTTCTGCTGCTGTAGCCCATCATCTTCAAGGTTCAACATATTGTGCACACAGATGTCCTCTGCACACATTGGTGGTTTTAACAAGCAGTTATTTACATTACTGACCTCTGATGTCACCAAGGCATTTTCATCCAGCCACTGGCACTTATTTTGTCTTTTGTAAACCCTAGAGATGGCTGTGCGTGAAAATCCCAATAGATCAGCTGTTTCTGAAAAACTCAGGCAAGCCTGTCTGGCACCAACAACCATATTGCCTTCAAAGTCACCTAAATTATTTTTCTTCCCTTTTCTGATGCTCAGTTTGGACTCCAGACCACATCTACATGCGTAAATGCATTGAGTTGCAACCATGTGATTGGCTGATTAGATATTTGCATTGATGAGGAGTTGAACAGGTGTACCTCATAAAGTGACTGGTTTACATCTCTCCCTCTTGTTTTTTCTGCTTCTAACTCAATTGGGGATGTTCACTCTTTCAGTTAAGTTAAGATTTTGACACAATCTTAGCACAGCAGTGACTTTGGGGCTGCATTCAGCTGTCATTTTGGTGTGAGATCCAATGACCCTCCTCTACTCTTTTCTCTGTTTTCATTACAACTGTCCATAAGTCCACCACCACCAGTGTCACCACTACGTTAGGGCAGTATTCCTGTTCAAAATGGTCAATGATTGTTGTTGTGTGGGTCTTCCTGCTTGAGTTGATAAAGCTCCTGTTCATGGACTGCCCTACAGGGTAGGGAGCGCTGTGCCCATGGTACGCTATACTGACCACCCTCTGGCAGGGCTCTCTGGTTGCAGGCAGTGCTGTTCCTGAACCACAAGGTGATGTTCCTTCTACCTCTCCACCACTCCATTGTAAAAAGTGCTCTGGACATTCAGAGAGACTGTGAATTTCCTCAGTTGTTGGAGATGATATAGGCCTCTTCACGTGGTTGTCAACTTGTCTGGTTCTTGTCGAATCCTCACATATTTGCACTCGGAGGGAGGCAGATGCAGTTTTGAAATTGTATCAAAAAAAGCAGCCATCTGACTCATTTATGTACAATTTCTATAGTGGCACAACAGCACACCAAAAGCAGAGGGAAGCAGCAAAAAATCCTTACCTAGCCAACCAGTACACCTTTAGATTTGTGATTCTGTTACTCAAACTGGACTTCCTAGAATATATTTTATCCTCTTACTTTTTTCTGAAGTAGTACACCCATGATAAAATTGGCTTTTCCAAAATCAACCAAGCCCAAATCATCAATGCTGCTTAGCTGCACATTCTCGGTTCACAGTGGTTGTGATGACATCTCTCTACACAAAGAACATGTGCACTACTTTTCATCTCTAAGTCGCAAAAGCTATTTTGTTTTCTCTGTGACCACCACCTCTTTACTGAAGAGCTCAGTATAGTTTTCACTATGTAGTTCATTATTGTAAAAGCAGACGTTTTATTACATGTTCTGAAAGTTCATACTCATGAAGGTGGAGTGATACACCGCCTCTTACAACCTCTAAAAGAAATTGATGTGCTTTACAAGTGTTGTCCTGACATGCTGATCTGACGCCTGACACTCACAATCTATCCTTGAACACGTTTGCAGTGTTGCATGTGGTTTTGCCAGACGATGTTGCATGCCAAGTTAAAGTTAATAACTGTCAACACCATGCTATCCACAACATAAAGTTGCAACTTTCTGGGACATCCAATCCAGACTTCTCTGAGATTTAAAGAGATCATAGCAGGTTAGACCGCTGTGGGCTCACCTGCATGTGGATCCAAATAGGTTTCATAGGTTAAGAATAATGATTAAATCATTTTATTTCTGAACCTAAAAGCAGCACCAAATATGCATTACTGTTGTGGATTTAGGGCCAGTTAGGACTGATTTACTCCTCTGACATGCTTCTAAAACCGGCCTTGATCAAGGCTTTTTTCCCAGTGTGCGCCATGCAAACCAGCAGGTCAGCAGGTGACCAATCCTAGCAGCTTACAATCCAAAGTGCAAATCTCTTTCTTGCACCACAGTTAGCGTTAGCCCCTCCAGTCCTTTCATTATATCAGCACTAATTACAAATTCTTAAACCAGTGCCAGACATTACAATAAGACAGTGCAGTGAGCATATGGCATAATATCCTATTAATGAACACTCTAAATTCAAACTCAGGTCAGCGCTATCACGCCCGAGAACGTGTCACTGATCCGATGGAAGCAGGAGGAGGGGGATGGGGGGAGTGGGTGGTGGTAGAGGAGGAGGAAGTGACCTTCTTCTAAAATGCACAGACTAATTTGGAGGGGGAAGGCAGCCCCCGGGGCCGTCTCATTGTTTTACTTGTTTAATTTTTCGCCAGCAATTATTGATATAATATTTTGATGGCAGAGCCGAGAAAGGAGAAGTCATTAAAAGGGACCAAAGGAGGGAGGAGTGATGTTTTTTTTCACTCTGCTTTGCAACTAGCTTGTTCTTCTTATACCACCCCCCTTTTTTTACCCTCCTCTTTTTCTGCATTTTTCCTGCCTGCCACTCTCCGTCTCTCTCCGGGGGGAAAGTCAGGCCATTTGCATTTGCTGTCACAACAGTGTGAGAAACAAGTTGTGGCCGTCTCTCTGGCTCAGTCCTCAGCACGCTTGCCGTTTTAATGGGGACTGTCAACTACAAGAGAGATGGATACCCCCCCTCTGTCTTGTCTTCCCCCGACCCGATTTCTTATGGGGAAAAAAAAAGGGAGATGCAAAAAGACACATTTAGCATCATTGCATCTGTGAGTGATAGCTGTTCCCTGTGGCGGTTTTCGTTGGGATCTGATTTTTGGAGTTAATCCGCTGAGACGACCTCTGTCTGAAGTAATGTAGGGTCGAATGCAGAGGCAAAGAGGATAACAAAGGTAACAAAAGGGAGTGGAGGAAGACACTTCACCTTTTTATCTGAAATAGAGGTGTGATCAGTCCCTTCCTTGTCCAGGTGATAAGCAGCTAAACTGCCTACTTTTCTCAAGCTGTGCATTTAGAACTGAAAACTGTGCTCTCTCCATTTTTTTGAAATTCACTTGGATGCAAAGTCAGAATAACTCTTACCACAGCACTGATGAGGAGATTCATGAGATCATCAGATTACACAGAGGCCCCCATCTCTTCTTCTTCCCCAGGGATGATTCACTCTCAGTGGGCCCAGGAGCTGGACCCCTGCCCCTGGCCCCTGCCGAGTGCTCTGAGCCGTGTGTTTGTTTTAAAACCAGACTTAATCCTCCACAGCAGCTGTCTCAGATCAGGTCGCAGCTCAGTGCTAAGGGAGGTGGGAGGAGGCGCAGAGGGCTGCAGGTGCAGGCTACAGAGCAAAGAACCATCACTGAAAGTATGGGGACACTGTGTGAAAAGTGAAAAAGTCAGGTGTGGATTTTCTAATCTGGTTAATATGACACTGTAGTTTGAGAGACGAGGAAAACACATCAGTGTATAATGGTTACAGGAATTTTGAACGATGGCCTGGGAACAGTTTACATTAAAAACTCCAAACAATTCCTTCACATTATGATTTCTTAAAATGAACAGAAACTGTTATCTTTGTTCAAGAGTTTGATGTTTAATTGTGCTCATGAGTACTTATATTTCTTAGTGGTTCTTTGCTGCTACTTTGTGTGCTCATACAGCGATCACATCCACAGACATTTGTCGCGTCTCTCTGGGCGGCCGGAGGTGGGCTGGGCTCGTCTGCCCTTGCAGTGCTGTTGTCCGGTCCCTTGGTGCTGTTTTCCGGTGAGCGGGTGGCCTCCCAGATTTGGGTGTGGGAGGGGTGCTGTGGGTGCTGTGGGTGGTGTGGCTGGATGGGGTGGGGTGGGGTGGCTGGGCGAGGGGTGGGGGGTGGCGGGGTGGGGGTGTTGGGGGTGGGTTGTGGGTGGGCGGCATGGTGGGGGAGGGGGGGGGTCGGGTTGCGGGAGGATGGGCGGGGGGGGGGCTTTTGGTCATGGGGGAGGTGGGGCTGTGGGCCGGTTGGGCGCCGTGGGGGTCTGCTATGGCCTTGGGGCTCTGGCTGTGTCGGGGGGGGTCGCTCCGGGCTCCTGGGCTGGGTCTTCGCTTGGTGGCTCCTGCGGGGGGGCTGGGTGGACCTCCTTGGGCTGGAGGGGACAGCTCCCTCCTTATGGTGGAGGTTTTCATGCATGCCAGACCCACCACACCGGCACCTACCAAAACTCAATAGAGTTTGTTCCTCCGGTTGCTGAGTCAGTGGAGGTTGCTGGGTTAGTGTCTGTGGATCTCACTCTGCTCTATCTACCCTTCTTGTGGCCTCCTGACATCTTCATGATTGATCCAGTTGGGACTTTGTCGTATTAGGTGTTTGAGAAGGGTTTTAGATTTGTAAATGGTTTTAAGGTGTGAATTAAAGAGTTCAAACAAATAAAATGCACCTTTTCTCTTAGAACACTGTCTATGCCTCACCTTTCTGTCTGTCCTGTGTTTGTTTTATGTTTCACTTGGGTGTGCACAGCCCTCAATGGCATAATGTAGGAAACAGCTTGAAATAAACATGATAGGTTAATTTGCCATGAGGGCAGGTGATGGTCACAGTCACAAAGATGAAAAAAAAATTGCACATGAAGCTTAAGCAATGACACCATGGGTGGTTGGTGTCATTTTTGAGTGGACTTGCAGACAAAAAAAAAAAAAGAAGAAGAAAAAAAAAAACACAGACATTTGCACCAAGAGCTGGATATAAGATAAGCAACTTTTAAAGTTATTTAATATGTATGACATTATAGAGTTTACTAAATAGACCTAGCTAAAACAAATACAGTATAATAACCTCATGAAGGACTTTGTTCAAACTCATTTTGGATAACTAAAATACAATTCTAACTAGAAAAGCACTCGGAGAGCGCATACCTCTGCCATGCCGTTTGTCTGTCCGTCTGTGTGTGTGTGTGTCCGTATGTGTGTCTGTTTGTCTGTTAACAGCATTGTTAACAGCTCTGTCCAATTGAAAGATGGCCTGGCGGCCATCTCTCAATTGTCCTTCGACCTTCAAAAAATTCCTGGATCCAGACGGTGATTCGGATCACCTCCAAAATCTAATCGATTCTTACTCTTGCTCTTCCGGACATCCTGTAAAAATTTGGTGAAAATCCGTCCATGACTTTTTGAGTTATGCTGTTAACAGACAAACAGACAGACACACGGACACACACACACACACACACACACACAGACAGACAGACAAACAAACTCCGGTGATTACATAACCTCCTGGCGGAGGTAATGAGCCTAATTATAATTCTACTGTAAAGAACTTTGGGAGTTATTTTTGATCAAGATACATGCAAAGCAAGTTTGTAGGACATTTCTTTCACCTACACCATGGGTCAAAAGTTTTAGAACACCCTGATTTTTCCAGTTTCTTATTGGAAATTGTGCATGTTGATGTCTGATTGTACTCTGAAATGAAAGCATAGAACAAATAAACAAATGAAGGAAAAACAAACAAACAAAACAATCTAGAAAACAAATCGTATTCTAAACTTTTGACACATCAAAGTGCCAGATTTGACAGATAGTAACAGCTGAACAGACGCGTGGCATTCTTTCTACAGTGGAATTCAATCAGTCACATTCCCCCAGTTTCTGAGAGCCTTTTGATGGCGAAAAAAACTGGACTCACGGACACCTTGACTTTCTACACAATTTCTTTGTAGAAAAGACTTACACTTTTACGTGTAATGATGGTCTGTCTCTCTTTGATTGTTAATTGCCTCAGTTTCGGGTAACCTCACCCATTTGAAAATCTCTGGTGGCTCACCACTTACCTTTGTAGCATTTCAAGCTGTTCATTGGACTTGAACTATTTGAATTTCAATGAAAAAAATAACTGGAAAATTTGAGGCATTCTGAAACTTTTGATCGATAGTGTACGTAATAATCTAAAAATCAGGAACATCTTACCTCAGAGTGGTGAAGAGAAACTAGTCCATGCAACTGTAATTACTTATTATCAGGATACCCCAATAATTTTCCTAAAAACCTCCAGCTGATGCAAAATGCTGCAGGCTGAGTTCGGACAGGAACCTTCTCTTCATTGGCTCCATGTAAAATCCAGGATAGAGTTTAAAATCCTTCTTCTCACATATAAAACTCTTAATGAGTTTCCAGAAGCAGAATGGGAGGCAGATCCTTCAGTTATCAGCTCCTCCGTTATGGAATCAGCTCCCAGTTTAGGTTTGGGAGACAGACACCCTCTCTACTTTTAAGATTAGCCTTAAAACTTTCCTCTTTGATAAAACTTATAGTTAGGGTCGCTTAGTTATGCTGCTGTATGTTTAGACTGCTGGGGGATTCCCATGATGCATTGGCTCTTCTCCTCTCCTATGCTCTCCTCCCTCTTTCTTCCATACAGTTATACTCCACTGTTACATGTCACTAATGCTATATTTTCTCTGAGGTTCTGTACTTGTTCTCTCTGCAGGTGTCTCTGGATCTGGAGCTACACATCTCTGATCTGTAGTTTTCTGCCTCCTCAATCTCCAAATTAATTTGTATTGCTTGCTCTCCATCTGATATGCTGTTATCCCCACCCAGCCCCTATTGCTATTCCCCATCTCCCACACCCCCACCCTCACCCCAACCAAAGGAGGCAGATGGCCGCCTTCCCTGAGCCTGGTTCTGTCAGAGGTTTTGTTTTTTTTCATTTCCCGGTTGAAGTTTTATTTTTATTTTTTGGCTCCTTCCTACCATCACTGACTGCTTGTTCATAAAGAATCCAAAGGCAGCTGTAGATTGTTGGGTTCTCTGTTCCTTGTTTAAATTTCAAAAGGTCTTTATAGGTATATATGCTTTGAGATGACATACAGTGTTGTGAGTTGGTGCTATATGAATAAACGTCATTGAACGGAAGTGAACTGAATCACATTGAATAGAACTGTTCTCAGTTTGTGCTGGTGTTGAGCTGAAAGGTGTTTCTCCTATTTTATTCACTCTAATTACATCAATGAGGGTGCAGTGAGAAAATCAACATCACCCTGAAGTAGTTTCATTAGAACGTGAGCATTAGAACCCTGATGATATTAATTAATATTTATTTTAGAATAGCTGAATTAGACTGCATTCATTTTTAGCTTGGTGTACCTAATAAACTCACAATTAACAGCGAGTAGTAATATAAAAATATTTGGCAGTCAGAAGTAGCAGACAGATTACTCTCACCAACACAATAGTGCATTGGTTTATTTTTTCTCTTTTTCTTCATCATAGAATATAGAAATAGAGTATAGAAGTAGGACGTTAGGTTTCAGTATATAGTTGTTTATGTCTTTATTGTTGCTGCCAAACAACAAACTTGATAGGTTTACATCATGAACACCAGTTGCAAATGTCCTTACTTTGTTTCAAAGTCAGGTTTTGCCAGTAATTTTTTGACAGTGGCATTACTTGAAAGTCCATGAGCATCGGGAGCAGTGACTGTGGAGAACAAGTCACTGTCTGTTGAAATCCGAATGGCTGCAAATACAAAACATGCTGTGGTTACAGCTGCTAACAGAACTTAGTGGTATAGGTGCTGAATTCTAAGCTCTGTGATCATGGGCGTAACCACCATCTCAGAAGTGAGGGGGACAAATTTTTCAGAGCGATTTATCATTCTCTTACATTTAATTGCACCGTCCTTAGTGGCTAAAGAACCACATAATCCCTAACAGCCACAGTGCAATACCAGGGGACCAACTAGGCTAGTTCTTTAAACTATAAAGTATAAAACTTTAAACTATAAAATCTAAAGTTTTAGTGACCCAACTCTCGTTGAGTTGACAACAATGTCCCTTGAACATCTACTGGACGAGTAGCCAGAGGTGCCAAACACTGAACATGAAATGATCAGTACTGCCTGGTTTCTCCCTGCAATAGATATCTTATTTTCAGGAAGTTATAATCTCTCCTTACCTGTAAAGACCCTACATCCTTGTCCCTGCTGCTGGCCTCTGATCCATCTCCTCCCTGACTCTGCTCTTTCTGTTATGGCAATAAACATAAAAAATGTGGTAAGAAAAATTCTGAAATAGCATTAGGAAGAGTAAAAATTGCAGTAGAATTTAACCTCAAAATCACTTTAACCCATAGATACATATTTTTTTCTCAGCCACTTATATATATTTTTCCACCTCTGCAGACCCTGCATGGTCAACATTACTGCTGGCCGCCGCCTCTGGTCCATCTCCTGCCTGACTCTGCTCTTTGTTATGGAAATAATCATTACAAAATCTGAAAATCAAAATTCTGAGATAGAATTAGAAAGAGAAGCAGTAAAAATAGTTGTAAATTTAACCACTTTTATACCATAGATAGCCTATTCTTTTTTCTCCTCCCTGACTCTCCTCTTTTGGGACCAAAAGACTTAAATACATGGAGAGCAATTGTGAGCACATCTTCTGTCCAGAAATTAAAGAGGACTGGGTTTATTCCAAGAATAAACTAATTAGCAGTAATGTAACAGAGGCAACAACATTTAAATTATTGTTAACTAGCTTAACATTTTTTTAAGAGGAAAACCCTTTACTTTATTGAAATATTGAAATATAACATATTGATATATTGCCACGTTTTACCTTGTCATCATTTAGCTAACAAGTCTAACATTGTTTGCATCCAACAAGGTCACACAACTTACACAGTTTGTTTGGAAAAAACTGTGTAAAGTTTTTTGCTTCTTGCTGGCTCTGGCTGGTTTGCTAAACATTACTCCAGACGCACGTTCAGCACTGCTCAGCACAGCAGCACGTCTCCTGTGGAACACCTGCGTTAGCATGCGCACATGGTGCATTCAAAGACGGCTCGGGAAAACACGTTACTGGATGCTAATAACGGGTTTAGCTGTTGTAACGGCTGAAAAAAGTGCGGGGGACAGAGGGGACAGATGTGGAAAGTGCGGGGGACATGTCCCATGCGTACCCCGCGTCCGTTACGCCCATGTCTGTGATTGCATTTTTTTCATTTATTTTTTACTAAACTCTAGATTGAGAGCTGTAGTTAACAGGGAGTTATGTATTTGACTTTCATTTTTTTTAAAAAAATGTATAATACAGTTGTAAATCATCTGTATTCATGATTGACAGGACTGCCCTCACTGTGAGCCGTGTGTGAGGGGAGTACAAGCCCTTTTCCCACCTATTATCCTGCAAAAGACATGAAAGTAGCATATTAAATCCCTTTATGTTATATGAAAACTTTTTTTTTTTTTTTTTTTGC
Organism: Acanthochromis polyacanthus; assembly: GCF_021347895.1. Lineage (NCBI taxonomy): Eukaryota > Metazoa > Chordata > Actinopteri > Pomacentridae > Acanthochromis > Acanthochromis polyacanthus. The sequence goes on from NC_067125.1 coordinate 22,152,158, forward strand.
ATTTGGCATGCCATTGCAGAGCTGCACAGTGGCTTGGTGGTTAGCACTGCATGGAGTTTGCATGTTCTCCCTGTTCATGTGTGGGTTTCCTCTGGGTACTCCAGCTTCCTCCCACAGTCTATAAACATGCTGAGGTTAATTGGTGATTCTAAATTGCCTGTAGGTGTGAATGTGAGTGTGCTTGTTCTCTGTGTTGTGTAGCTCTGTAATAGACTGGTGACCTGTCCAGGGTGTCCCCTGCCTTCACCCTAAGTGCATGGCAGCTTCCCCCATCAGTATGTGATAGCAATTTCATTGTACTCTGTATAATGACAATAAAGACATTCTTCTTCTTCTTCTGTCAGCTGGGATAGACTCCAGCCCCCCAGAGACCCTAATGAGGATTAAGCTGTGTATAGATGATGGATTGATGGATGTCATTACACAGTGAATGGTACAAATAAATGACACCCTCCTCGTATTTTAACACAACATAAGCCTAAAGTGGTGTGTTATTTCTAAGCAACTCCATGATATCATGTTATATTTTTAGCTTCAAGGATGGAGTCAAGGTTGGAAAGTTCTGTACTCAAAACACTCAAAAACCTTGTCCACAATCTGCCGTTACTGTAACAAGAGTAAATCTAAGAGGTACACTGAAAGCAAGAGTACAAATTAAGGTGTCTTTGTGTTGTTTGCAAGTGTGAGGGTGTATGTATGTGAGAGAAATATAGATATACTCAACACTCAGTCCATCAACGCAACACCTGGCTGCATTGGTATTCTTTCTCAGTTCCAGTGCTGTCTGCACATACCCAGTGATCATTCATTCATACAGCTGATAACCACAAATGAACAGAGGAAAAAAGAGAAAGGACTGTTCTCTGCGTATGGACTCAACCTGGAACAGCTTGATTAGAGGGAGAAAAAAGGTCATCCTTGTCCAGAAGTAAACTGAATTTATTGTTGTCCCGGCTGGCATGCAGTGGTGATAAAAATGACCTCAATAAAAAAAACAGCACAGCCATTGCCATATGCAAATGATTCCATAAAGGAATAAATGAGAGAGGGATGTGGAGGTTGGGTGATCAGCAGGAGACATGAGGGTGGGGGGCAGTGGGGGTCAGATGGAGCAAATGAAGGCCAAATTGCGGATACAACGGCCCGGCCCATCATTCTTCATGCCAGTGGCCTTTTATGTAGCTGTCCAGCAGCCCCTGCATATGCCCCCGCCTCTCCTTCACTGGCCCCCTGGCTCAATGATAGCGCAGAGGGCAATGCAGTATGTCTGTGTATGTGTGTGTTACTACACATACCCTCTCTTTGTGTCTTAGTGTGCTTGACTCTTCTGGCTTTGGCTTTTGGTGATGTAGTAATGTGTGAGTGTTAGCATGGTAGTAGCAAGTGGTGGGACACTGCAGTAGTAGTGGTAGAAAAAATGTGTAATACCTGTAACAATGATGGTCGGTTGTGCTAATAAAATGTGTGTCCAAAAAGTAATCAATCTCAGCTAATGTCTTTGTACGAAATGTAATGCCAGTGAGATCACCAGTCATCCTCATAACAGGACAGCTAAGCTGAAAGCAACGGGACATGTTTAAAGTCATTCCTTGGTTTATAAAATAGTTTCTCCAGCTGTAACAAAACCGACAAATCATATTTCTTTACTTTACTAAACAGCTTTTTTACTGGAAGTTTTGTTATTGAACTGTGAAAAAGTAAGGTCAATTTGAAGCTCTTAGGATATTATATATCTAAACTTTAGTGGTACAGGTTACCCAGCTACGGGCTGACTGCTGCTTATAAGGAGCTTATATTAATGTCAGATGTGTTCTGAAACAAGATCCAGAAAGAGACATCAGAGACAAATATATCCAGGCTTTCTTTGTGTAAGTCGGCTCGTGAATCTTAAAATCCCAGATATAATGGGTATCACAATGGTGTTTATCAACTTTCTTTCCTATTTTAGGCTATCTGCTTCAGACTTTGTGCACATGTACACAAAAGGTGGCATTTCGTGTGCCATGTGACAGTTCTTCCACTCTAAATAGACCAATGGCATTTTATCTACTACAGTTAGCAGAGGGTTGTATTTTTCTAGCAAGGTATGTTGAATGGTTAATGGTCTGTATTTATATAGCGCTTTACTATACCTGCAAGGTACCCAAAGCGCTTTACATGATACGTCACATTCACTCATTCACACACTGATGGCGGAAGATGCCATGCAAGGCGCTAACCACGACCCACCAGGAGCAATTAGGGGTTAGGTGTCTTGCTCAGGGACACCTCGACATGAGCACGACGGGTCGAGGATCGAACCGGCGACCCTTCGGTTGCAAGACGGCCACTCTACCCACTGATCCATGCCGCCCCATGTTGACCTTAAAGTGAGAGTTTTCAAGCAGGTGGTTCTCTTTTAACTTGCAAGATAACTCATGCTGTGGAGCTAACCTGCTCAGGAGCATGGTATGTTTAGAATTTTGGATTTAAATCAATTGTTTCTCTCTAAGTAATGAAGATTCTCAGCTGAGGGAGTGTGCTGTGTCTGCAAACTGGTTGAGGTGTACATTACTAATGTTTGGTCCTGATGACCTGTCAGCTCAACAGTCACAGTGCTGATACTGCAGCTGACAGAACACACATGACAAAACTGACTTTTTGTGGTGTGTGTTTGAAAGACATTGATCAGTGAAATAGGCATGTTAACAGTTTTCTAGCAGCATTTCTGTCCTGAATCATTTGCAGTAGCAGAGGATACAATGTTTTTTTTTTTTTTTTGATGTGAAGACGAATATAACAAACAAACAGAAACAAGATACAGCATGCATGCCTGGTAGTTATGATAAAGTTTGTGAAATTCCTCCCAAAATAGTAAATGATTTATAAAATGAATTTGTAAAAAGATATTGACGGATGTCACTGCCTTCATAATGTACTGTATATGCTGTTACCAATGCTGCATTCTGAGCATGGCTTTTGATTTGGTACCTGCGGGAAAGGCTTCATTATATTGATGGTCATGGGTTACAGTGTATTTTTGTTTGCATTTGGATGCAAACAGCAACAGGTACAGTACGTCTCAGACTGAAAAGAAGCTACCAGTTTTACATTTCTAAGAGGTTTTTTTTTTTTTTTTTTACATAGACACAGGTCATTCTGTGTAGTAACACAGTAGTGTTTGTAGTAGTAACAACAGGTACCGTATTCTTCTTCTTCTTCTTTTTATTATTATTATTATTATTATTATTTTAAAAATTACAATCTTGACTATTTCAAACTGAGTGTGGGGCTTCAGTAATGATGATATATTCAGCACTCCACTGTTGGCCAAGGCAGGAACAAAGAGAAATTGGAAACAAAGCGGCAGATAGAAACATACAGTCATAGAGACAGACACTGTAAAACAAAGACAGGAGGCTGCAAATGAAGAGTGTAGCAATGCTGGCGGACATTGGCATCCTTTTAGCTGGCACACTAGCATGCCAAGTTGTAGGATTTACCCTGGAGCCCTTGGGCTTCACTGTGAAAAGACTGAGTCGGCTTGAGGGGCCCCGTGGCTGGCTGCAGCTGGGGTCCCATTGTCTGGGCCGCTGGAGAAGGGGAAACGCTGGATAAACGCTGGGAAAACAAGAGGAAAACAGAGAGGAGAAGGAAGCAGAGGAGGAGGCCAGAGGGAAAGCAGCAAGTGGTTCCAGGGAGCAGGGCCAACATGTAGAGAAAGAGGAGAGAGAAGGATGCTGTTGTACTCTGAGGGCCTTGAAGGAATCCACCAACTCATGCACTGGAACATACTTACATACACTTGTAAAGACCACATGTATCATGACACTCTTGAATTTCCAGAGACTCATTCAATTCTCAATTTTCCATGATGGAATGATTGAAGCACATTCATCTTTATGACAAAAAGACAGAGATAGATATCCATCATTAGACCTAAAATCAACTGTTCAAACAGATACGTCTTTGTAAGCAAAACTATATAACTATAAGTATATTGTTGTTTATTGCTGCTCATTGTATGCTGTAACATGGGAAATTTCCCCTGACATGGGGAGTAATAAAGATTCTTATCTTATCTTATCTTATCTTAAAAAGTGACTAGTACAGTTGTGTTACTACCACGATCAGGAAGGAACCGTAAGCTATCACCTGCTGCTGAGAGACGATTGCTCAGGATGGTCAAGAGTCAAACAAAAATCATCAAAAATGCAGGTCTGTAATACATTAAAAACTGCTTGAGCACAGGTGTCAATGTCCAGAGTCAAGTTTTATATTCGACTAAGAGGTAGCCATACAAGAAGGAAGCCTTTTCTCTAGAAACAGCACCTTAAAGCTTGACTGGAGTTTGCTGCTGATCACATGGACAAAGAAGAGGCATCTGAAGTAAAGTTCTCAGGTAAGATGGACCAAAAAAAAAGAAGAAGAAAAAGCCATTTAGCCAGCACTATGTTTGGAGTACAGAAAGCAAGATATGCTAAATAAATGGAATAGTGAAAATAGAAGGATTACCTCCTCATTCCTCAGGATAATGTGAAATCATCAGCCAAACATATATGAAAATTTGTAAAGAAATGGTTAAATTAGGCTGGAATTTATGTATTAGATTGGCTTTGCCAAAATTCTGACATGACTCTCATTCAGTGTGCGGAAGAAGCAAGTCTATATCAAAGGCTCAGTAAATTTAGTTTAACTGCACCATTTCTTGCCAGAAGCTTGTGAATGGCAATGTCCACAAGCTTCTAAAAGTACACAATACTTGTGAAAATGGCCAAAGAGCAGTTAACCACATATTTAGATAAGATAAGATAACATAAGATAACATAAGATAAGACAAGTCTCTTATTTCGCCCCACAAAAATTCACATTGTTACAGTAGCTTACGTAGCAATAAACATAGTAATAGAAATAAAATAATAATAAAAATAGTAGTAACAATAATAATAATAATATTTGAATGTTCGTATGTTTTTGACCCAGCATATTTTGTCACACTTCCAGAAGACGTATAATAAATCTATGGAAGAACCAAAATAGTTTTCTGTGACAAAGATGCATGTGTTTTAATCTACCATCATAGATAATTAGGAGTTGTAGGAGTCACTGGGAACTCAACACCACCACAATATACTGCAGGTGGTGTTTAGAAGTGTGTGTAAACTTTTGTTTACAACTGTATATGGGAGTTTCATCAGCCCAGCTAAGACAGAAAACTAAAATCGATGCTCCTTATATCTTATTCTTATATTTTTATTTCCTTCAAAATTAAATATATAAAAACTTTTTTTTTTTAAAGAACATATCTAAATCTCTTCGATGGGAGTCAGCACATTCAGTTTCAAATAAAAAAGAAATAGTTTGGACATTTAATCTAAGCATTATTTTGTTAAATGTTACATCAATAAAACTGATATACCAGCAATGAAATTGATGTAACTTTATGCTTGAAAGACGTGAGTGTGATATAACCCACAAAGGTTCAAGAGTAGTTGGATACTCGCTGTGCATCAGTTCACAAGCAAAACAGCTCATACATGGCTGACTGCTATTTAGACTGAGGTTCAGTAGGGTAGGTCTATGCATTGTATATTAGAATAAAGAGGTGACCATGAAAATGAACAAGATAATAGTAACTCTCAACAACATATCTGGTTTGCAAACATCAAGTGTTTATTTTTTCTTGAACAGTATGCACTCACAGAAAACTAGAAAATGTTGTAGAAGCTGGTAAATTGTGGAGCTTCTTGTGAATGAGCCGAAAATTATTCACATGGTGAAGAAATTAAATAGGTTTTATTTAGGTGCATTAATAAAGTCCCACCTGACTGTATACGCCTTATGTTCAGACGGCGTGGTTCATTTCTTTTCTCCTCCTCTCTGTGGCTCTCTACAGCGCTGTATATGTTCTATTTCTGAGGCAGTGTGCGATATGCCTCCTGCACTCTGTTGTCAGCAGCCGGTGCATCGGAGCAGAGCTCGCAGGTGTGTACAGACCAGAAGTCGACCATGAATGAGAGCTCATCTGCCGGAGCCGGGGAAAGCACATGGTCAAGTGGTCAACAAATGAAAATGGAAAATTGCTACCACTTGTTGGGCCTGTTCAAGTACATGCAGGCGGGAGAGGTGGTCAGGTCATGATGGATGCCCCATGTCCCTGTTGTTGTTGATATGATCAAAAAAAATACCAGGGCCATCCCCTCCGCCTCTGTCCCCACCCTCCCCATTCTCCATCATAATAGACAAACAGATGTGTGCAGGTCGCCTGCAAGCACAGAAAATTGCCTGTGTGCAAAATTGCCTCTGGGATGAGAAATTTTGTTTATTCGTTGGACGAGTCCAATCATGTTTTTGAGTCCAAGTGTATTGTTAGGGGTTTTTATCAAAATAACAGGGATTCTAACTTGTTCCGCAGCAAAGCAACTAAACAGAGACATCAACTCAGCGGCACAACATGCACAAGAGGGCCAGCTGGAAATAAAAATCTATATAGTAATGTAGAACATGGTGAAATCATGTGAAGTTCCATATAGGCTGCTAAGACAGTTTAAGTATGAAGTAATCAAAGAAAATGTGATTACACGTGCACAAATTTGTTGGTACCCCTCAGTTAATGAAAGAAAAACTCACAGTGGTCACAGAAATAATTTTAATCTGACAAAAGTAATAATAAATAAAAATTCTATGAAAATTAACTAATGAAAATCAGAATTGCTTTTGAACCGTGGTTCAACAGAATTATTTTTTAAAAAATAAACTCATAAAACAGGCCTGGATAAAATGATGGTACCCCAAGAAAAGACTGAAAATAATGTGACCATAGGGACATGTTCAATCAAGGTGTGTCCTCTAATTAGCATCACAGGTGTCTACAAACTTGTAATCAGTCAGTCAGCCTGTTTATAGGGTTACAGTGGTCACTGTGCTGTTTGGTGACATGGTGCGTACCACACTAAACATGGACCAGAGGAAGCCAAGGAGAGAGTTAGTCTCAGGAGATTAGACAGAAACTTTTAGATAAGCATGTTAAAGGTAAAGGCTATAAAACCATCTCCAAGCTTCTTGATGTTCCTGTGACTACAGCTGCACATATTATTCAGAAATTTAAGAACCATGGGACTGTAGCCAGCCTCCCTGGACCTGGCCACAGGAGGAAAATTGATGACAAATCGAAGAGACGGATAATACCAATGGTAACAAAAGAGCCCAGAACAACCTCTGAAGACATTAAAGGAGAACTCCAAGGTCAAGGTACATCAATGTCAGATCGCACCATCTGTCATTGTTTGAGACAAAGTGGACTTCATGGGAGACGACCAAGGAGGACATCATTGTTGAAAACAAATCATAAAAAAGCCAGACTGGAATTTGCAAAAATGCATGTTGACAAGCCACAAAGCTTCTGGGAGAATGTCCTATGGACAAATCAGACAAAACTGGAACTTTTTGGCAAGGCACATCAGCTCTATGTTTACAGACCCAAAAATGAAGCATATGAAGAAAAGAACAGTGTCCCTACTGTGAAACATGGAGGCTCTGTTATGTTCTGGGGCTGCCTTGCTGCATCTGACACAGGGTGTCTGGAATCTATGCAGGGTACAATGAAATCTCATGACTGTCAAGGCATTCTAGAGAGAAATGTGCTGCCCAGTGTCAGAAAGCTTGATCTCAGTGGCACATCATGGGTCTGTAACAGGATAATGAGCCAAAACACACAGCTATAAACAGCCAAGAATGGCTAAGAGGAAAACATTGGACTATTCTGAAGTGGCCTTCTATGAGCTTTGATCTAAATCCTATTGAACATCTGTGGAAGGAGCTGAAGCATGCCGTCTGGAGAAGACAACCTTCAAACCTGAGAGAACTGGAGCAGTCTGCTCATGAGGAGTGGGCCAAAATACCTGCTGAGAGGTGCAGAAGTCTCATTGACAGTTACAGAAAGCGTTTGATTGCAGTGATTGCCTCAAAAGGTTGTGCAACAAAATATTAGGTTAAGGGTAACATCATTTTTGTCCAGGCCTGTTTCATGAGTTTATTTTTATTTTTTTTAATAATTCTGTTAAACTATGGTTCAAAAGCAATGTCAGATTTTCATTGGTTAATTTTCATAGAATTTTTATTTATTTATACTTTTGTCAGATTCAAATTATTTCTGAGACCACTGTGGGTTTTTCTTTCATTAACCGAGGGGTACCAACAAATTGTCCACGTGTGTAGATGTTCTTTGAATTAGACACGAGAAACAAGTGTGATCATATGTTAAAACCCTAAAGCCATGGTAAGTACTGAACACGCTGCATCGCTATATAACTTAGGTCTAGTAAAACGCCTGTGCATCATTTACCACATAATTTGATGCAAATACTGTGAAACGTAGGAATCCCAACGCAAATACAGCGGAATTGCAATTTAATGAAAACAAATGTTGGATGTGAAAATGCAGATGTAATCGTGTGCTTACAGAGCATCGTTCTCTCGATCTCTATCTGCTTCTTGCTCACGCTCACACACACACACACACACACATACACACACATATTTGCCTAATCACATGTATTTTCCACTTCATTTCCATGCTTTCTTTCCAGCTAAAGGCACTCTACAGACATCAACAATCTCAACATTTATGTAACAACGCAGTACACAATCACATTCTTTTATTTATATCTTTTTCCCAACTTATTCTGTGGAAACCTCCACACCAGATGGCCGTAGTGCTCTTACTAGAAGCATTGACATACAAAATAAAAGACCCTTTAAACAATGATAATGATCCAAAGGTGACCACCAAAAGCATTTACAAATGCTCAACTTTATCTTCACAAAATAAAGACCTACAAATACTCTACTTTTCCTGTATCTGTCATGGTCTTGGCAGTGACATCAGTCTTTTTCCTCTTGTTTCCTTTTCCCCCATTCTCTGTGTTTCTTTTGTGGCGATTCTGACTGTGTTCTGGTGTGCCTGGACTGGCACAGTGCAGTTGCCATTACCAGTAAGTAAGTAAGTCTTGCCTCACAGCTAGATGAACCTGAGTTAGAATCTCAGGTCGGCTGAGAACACTGGGTGCTCTGGCTTCCTCGCACAGTTTGCTGTGGATGTAAAGATATTATAATGGATTGTGTGACCTGTCGTGGTGACCTATCTTCAAACTGCTAACAATCATCGGACACATCTGGGTCTTATCGTCGAATCAACTTCCTACAGCGTACAACCCCAGTCCAGCTCTCATGGGAGGATCACCATAGCCAACTCGGCTGTTTGCTGAAAGTAAGACTGCTGCTTTTTGGCCTTTATGTCCAAGTCACCATTACACTAGACCTCTACCGCCACCACTTAGACAGGAACCAATCTGCTATTCCACACCTGCAGACCCCCTTCCTCAGCCTCTATACAGTCAGTCAAGTCACACTTGCTTCATGTCCAGCCCTTCCACCAACCAGCCACGGCCTCTCAACTCACCTGTCTTACTGATAGATTGAATTTGTTCAAGCTTTCCTCAGCCTCATTGGACACTGTGACCATAAATTATTATTGTAAACATTACTCACTGTGTCTTGTGTTCTACATTTGGGTCCAGCTTAAAACTCCTTATTTAAAACAGTACTGCAGTGTTTGACATGTTTATTGTATTAGCAGTAGACAGTGGCTAGACTTTGCTTGGAGCTGGTCTAGAATGGAGAAGTAAGGCGCCTCCTTCTCTCCACTAGCCTGGATGCACACCTTGGGCAAGTGTCAGCACACCCCAGCCTCCCTCGACCGGGGATACGGCCTAGTTGCATCCACTGGTCGGATCTGAATTGTCAACCTGACAGCTTTTCCGGCAACTGGCAGTTCTGCGAGTCAACGCGGCAGCAGTTCTGGCGAAAAGGCAACGAGTATTTTCTACGACCGTGTCAGCATTGCTGTCCCGTCGATCTATATGGAAATTACTCGCTAAGGGACACTATCTTGTGCCGTTTAGTGTCGTCTTTTTTAGGCACAGCCTTGCAATTAATTAATGAGATGAGTTTTCTTTGGAATCCCCCTTGGGACTGAACTTTTTTGCCATTACAAGAATCTTTTTTTTTACTCATCTGAAATTTTTTTTGAGTGTAATACCCGTATCGGGTTATAGACATTATTTAGTACCAATAGAAATAGCATTAATCCCATTATAGCGGTTGTAGAAGTAGACACAGTACTGTTTTAATTAGCAGTAACATGAGTAATGGCAGTTATAGCAGCAATAGTAGTAGTAGATGAAATGAGAATACGAGTGATTTTGTTGAAGCAGAGCAATAGATTTTGCAATAACAGTTTTAATGTTGACATCAAACTGATGTTTGTTGCACAAGCAGTATTATTTTTTTGCTGACAGTTTATAAGTACTAATAGTTGCAGTTGTTGCAACTATAACAGACTGCTATAATAGCAGCAGTAGTAGCAGTGGTTTTATTACTCAAATAGTAGGCTACTTCTAGTTATTACAGCTGTATTATTGCTATTGTATAAGTAGCTACTACTAGTAGCCATAGACTGTCTCTAACAGATGAATATAGTAACTGTGATGTCACCCATAGGTTTGTGGATTGTCCTTTTTAAAGCCTTGAGCTTGAACCCAAACTAACGAGCAAGAGGTGTGTTTGACTGAGGTCACTGTGCATGGTGATATTGGAGCACTCTGTTATTCACAAGGTAGTCTCACCTTAAAACACACCCTGTTTCATTTTCTATTTTCGTTCAAAAAGAGAATATGATTTACAGAACAAAAATCATGCTATAAAAACCTGTAAAAGTCTTGAAACTAACAATTGAGACCGTAGACTCATTGGGAAAGATTTAAGTAACAGATCAAGGTAGAAGTAAGATCATTTTCTTATAGACATGTATACAATCAGACTTATTTTCAGAACCAGAATCACACTAAGCTAGCCATTAGAAATAATGCAAGTTTAAGGCACTTCCATGTTGGCTTCATCTTCAGACCTCTGTTTTACCTACAGTCTATGAGTCGAGCCCGATCTCACGGGGATTCGTGAAACTGTCACGTAAGTTTTAGTTTCGGTTTCGTGTGCACCAACACGATTTCGTCATGTTTTTCGTGCCGCTCACCACGAAATGCGCACCAATGTATTTTAAACGGCGGACTTTTCGTGCCACTCAGAACGTATTTCAAAAGAATGTGTATATTATATTTTTAATGTAAAACCGTGGCGACTCCAACGCTATATTTTGCATGACATCGTCCCTAAACATAACCCTAACCATAACCCTAACCATAACCTAACCATAACCTAACCATAAGCCGGTGGTACACTTACCAATTTGCATAGGAATTTCAAGAATGTCCGGCGGCCGGCGGCCGCAAACGCGATCACACAAGCAGTATACGCCGATGGACAGCTTAGATCGTCATGAATCCGCCGGTATAAACCACTTTCAGATGTGATTACCACAGCGAAAAACATTTCGTGGTGAGCGGCACGAAAAACATGACGAAATCGTGTTGGTGCGCACGAAACCGAAACTAAAACTTACGTGACAGTTTCACGAATCCCCGTGAGACCGGGTTGATGAGTCACATGGTTATACAACAGCAGCAAAAGAAGGGCCTGTACTTGTATCATCTCACACTTTATGCTTTATGACCTTTATGGGGATACAGTTCCCAAAGAAAAAGCATAGCTGAGGTTTTTTTTCTTCTTTTTTTTTACAGACAAAACATCATGCCATCAGCAATCTGCAACATTACCATCATTATATTCTTATTAACCTTGACAAACCTGTCTCAAAGCTTTGTCAGTACATGCTGACTTAGTCAAACCTGTGGTGGTTGAATCAGTTTGTTTGAGGACAGATGAACTGAAAACATAGCTCACAGGATAAAACTGTGGCAGTGCTGCCAATCACACACCACTGTAGTCAGCAGGCTATCACAGCAGGATGATGCCTTTTGCTCTCCTGTCATCCCACCAACAGACTTCTGCCTGCCTTTGATTATACCTTACCCTCTGTGACAGTCCAAATGTAACCACTGATGATAGGTGCTTTGTCGGTTTTGTCTTGCATTTTATTCCATCCAAACATACACTGTATTCACCAAGTGAGCATGTTGGCAGCTTTTTCCCGACCAGTCCAGGACTAGATAAATAAAAGAAAGAAATGCAGTGAAACAAATGAGAGAGTTGCTCATAGTTTTCAAAGCTTTATGCACAATAAATGTTTCTTTACTAGCATTTTCTTGTTTTTATTTGAGAGCTTTGTGGTTGAGTCACTCCTCATCACATTTCCTTCTCATTTGCTGTGCCTACCTTTTGCTCTCACTGCTCACTCTCTCCACTGTTCACCTCTTACAAATGAGAAAGAATTAACAATAAATCCTGTGCAGCATCGAGCTAACTGTAAGGCCTCTACATCATGTTTGACTGCTCTTCTTGATTTGACTAGATATTATGGAAGAATTAAAAAAAGCTGCACTTTAGCAACCTAACTATTGTGTATCATGAAACATGCTCTTTGTCTTTTAATCGTCTTTAAATCCCAATGCAGTCCAAACTACACTGCTCATAAAAATTAAGAGCACACTTAAATTACACATCGGACCTTAAGGAGCAAAATATTTACATTGAAAATGGTTATTGATACACACTGCGTAATTCATTGAGAACAAAATGACATCAGAACAGTCAAGGAAAAGCATATATTTTTAATGCACTAAGGAGTAAATTCAAAATCATACCAAAAATTCAAATGAAAAATTTCAATCACAAGACCCAACTTGCATAAATTTCATCACAACAATTGGAAATGTGGCTCAGAAGTGAATATGGCCCCCACATGCTTGTATGCAGTCCTGACAACATTTGGTTATATTCCTGATGAGACACAGGATTGTATACTGAGGGATCATTGCCCAGACCGGAATCAAGGCATCAGTAAGCTCCTGGACAGTCTATGGTACTACTTGATGGAGTTGATATAGAATGTTCCAGAGATGCTAAATCAGATTCAGGTACGTTGATTGTGAGGGCCAGTCAGTGGCATCAATGTCTTCATGACCCAGGAACTGCCTATACACTGTGCCCACAAGACGTTGGGCATCGTCCTTCACCAGGAGGAACCCAGGGCCTGCTCCAGCATAAGGTCTGACAATGGGTCTGAGGATTTCATCCTGATACCTAACATTAGTCATAGTACTGTTGGTGAGCACATGGAGGTCTGTACGACCCTCCAAGGATATGTCCCCAGACCATCACTGACCCACAACCAGACCATTCATTGTGGATGATGAGGCGGGCAGCTAGTGTTCACCAGGGCATCTCCAGACTCTTTCACATCTGTCCTGTGTGCTCAGTGTGAACCTGCTGTCATCTGTGAGGAGGGCAGGACATAAATGACAGGACCATTCCTATGCCCTGTCCAGCTCTTCTCATGTAAAGGCTCATCTCCTGGTATGTCCTCCATGCTCTTGAGGCTGTGCTGGGAGACACAGCAAATATTTTTGCAACATCACGTATGGATGAGCCATCCTGGATGGGCAGCGAATACTATCTCATCCTATCAGCAATTAGTAGGGCTCCAGCAAAATGCAAAACTTGACAAAAATTAGTCAGGAAGAATAGGGAGCAGCAAATGGTCTGTGGCCACTACCTGCAACACCATTCCCTTTTTGGTGCTTATCTTGTTGTTGACACTCCTGTTCACCTACTGTTTCTTTTATTTTCACCAAAGCATGTGAATCTGATTCACAATCATTTACATTGTCTAACTGGACAGATCAATATCCAAGATATTTCATTGAGTTGTTGTTACACTATGATGATAAAATGTTCTTTTAATTATTTTGAGCAGTGTAGTTGCATTTGCTGTTGTCAGAGGACACTGTTCACTGTGGTTTATAGTCAACGTAGTTGCGTTGCAGGAGGAACAGCTCATTTAAGGCTTTCACTAGAAGGTAAGAATATTACAAAGAAAACTGAGGAGCTGCTGCGGCTGATTCATCTGAAGCAAATTAAGACAACAGATGGCCAATTTATAATGTAGTTTATTAGAAATAATTTTAAAAATCAATTTTACATTTAGATTTTTGCATGGTGATTTATTTTTCTATTTTTTTTCTACCCTTCAGTCTTTCAGTGGAAATAAACAAATCAAGGTTAGTTGTAGTGGAAAGAAAGTACAGTGATACTAGTTTGTGCATTTAGTTCAAAGCAAGATTTTATATCTAAATTAGTGATAGACATGTTTTTTATGATACATTGTAACACAACAGGGTGGAGATATAATGTAACTGAGTTGGGCCTATTCAAAAAATACTCCAGCTGGCTGATTCATCCATCATGTTTTATGTTTGCTCTGCAGTTGGTATCAGTGATGTGTCTAAGTCAGACTTTGGGCTTGGACTTTCGATGCACAAAGACTGAATGTGATTTGTGATCTCCAGGTATCCAAGTCCCGCTGATGGGACTAGAGACATGATGAGCAAAGAAATGATCGCATTGATCATTCTGTGTGTAGTACTGACATGTGTTAACTGACATTAGTGACACCTGAGTGTTTGCTGTAGTAGAAGGGGCATTCAAATTTGAGGGGTTACACAATGGCAGCATGTGAACACATCACCTAAATTTGTTTAATGTAAGCTCTTGTACTGTGGATTTCTGTCATTTTATTTAGATGGCACAAGTCTTCTAGAGTTTTGGAATCTATTTTAGAAAAACGATGTGGAGTAACCTCATCATCCAAATGGGGTAATGAACAGATTTGGTGAGGTATGGAAGAAAGAAGTGTCAGAGTAGGAAAAGATTTGATTCAGTGGAAACAAGCAAGGGCAAAGTTTAAAGGTTTTGTACTGATCTTAGGAATCCACAGGAAAAAAATGTACTTACTATGGGGGGAGTAACATGTTGCAATATAACAGCAGCTTCTCTTTTAATGTTCTGTGCAATCACATGGAATAATTTATTTGATTAACTCTTATAATGATCCACATGACTTCAGCTCCCATTGACAACAAAAACAATGTTCACTGCCTCTGTCGTCCAGGACAACATCTAAAGAAAAATGATGCAACAGGTTAAAAAAAATGAGACAAGTCTGAATTCGCTCTTGTCATTTCTCATTAGTTCCCAGCACCATTCAGCACAGGCATGGTGAAGCGTGACCCACAGCAGGTTAGGGCAGCCTGGTCCTTCCCAGCTCATAGTCCTCTTTAGGAGAGATATTGATGATGGTCGGGAGGAGGCTTTGCTAAATGAGCCTCAGCAATGAGCTGGAAAATGAGTAATGTTCCCTGTGTGAGCCCAGAGTGGTCGGGCCTGCCTCAGCACTGCCAGGCCTGCCCGCTTTTTCCTCACTGAGAGAGACAGAGCATATGTACATGTCACTGTGCATTCACGGGGATGTCTAACCACTGTTTTGCATTTTTTACTATCCAAACTGACCTTGATCTAATGTACATCAAACATATCACCCTCTGCCAGAGGTGCCCCATTTTATTAACTGTATCACTCAAAATCAAGGAGTTATTTTTTTTAAATACACTTACGATTAAACAGGCAAATAACCTAGTGTCTTCTCTTAAGCCAATATTAATAATAATTAATAATAATAATCAGTCAGGTGTAGAGTTAACAGGTATAATTCATACTTAGAAAATGGGAAGAATCTTTTCTTATTATTATTAATGTTGTTTCGATCTGGAATGGGTGCTTATTAATGCATTTGAAAAATCAAATCAAATCAAGCTTTATTGTCATTGTGTTTCTCCAGGATCCAGTTTAAATCAATTAAACTTTACAGTAGAGAAAAAAAAACACAGGTAAACAGAAAATAAGTTAAGACCCACAATTATGCAACCACATGTCCACATACATACACACACCCCTAAGATGTCGTTTTGCAAATTTGGCAAAATTGGCAGTTGAATTATTATTAAGTGTCCATAGCAGCAGCCTGTGATGTAAAGTGCACAACAGTTTAAGTGACCTAGTGGAATGATAAACAAGTTAAATACCAGAACTAAAACTACAAAAACTAGAATTAGATGAAGATGCAGAAGTATGTGCATATCTGGATCAGCAGTTCAGCATTCTGACAGCTTGTGGAATGAAGCTGCTGATTAGTCTGATGGTTCTGCTTTTAATGCTCCAGAAACGTTTGCCTGATGGCAGCAATTCAAAGAGTTTATGGAGAGGGTGTGAGGAGCCCCTGACAATGTTCAGCGCTCTGCTCCTACAGCAGCTCTGGAAAAGTTCTTGGACAGAGGAGAGGAACAGGCTGATGACCCTCTCAGCTTCCCTGACTATCCACTGCACGTTACACTGAATTGTAGTTATGACAAATAAAGGTCTTAAATCTTGAATCATCCTTGATGCTAAAGAGCTTGACAAACAGTGTCTACAATTTCTTTTTCATCAGTACAGTGCAATGTTTTGAAAATTGTATAAAATATTTTATGTCCACAGAAACTCTGGTCTTGTTCAGATATAGTAAACCAAAACACTTACATACATTAGAGAAACACGACTGCTACACTTAATAAAATCTGATGGACGTGATTCTCTACCTGTACTCCCACCACACAAACTAAATTTCTGCCTTCCTACATAAAGGGAACCCTTCTGGACTGATACGGAACCTGTTGGTTGTGCTGCAGTAAATACAGGATGAATCTTCTACAGAGATGGTTGTGGATTGTTTGTGGTCTTAGCACTGCAGTGAGCTTTTCTGTCTGTTTATATAGAGATTTTTAAGAGTCAGAGCTCTGTAAGCAGTTAGCTAACCCAGTTTATCCTGCAGGCTGTGATTGGCAGACATACAAAGGTAGGTTTTATATATTATTGCATTTAATGTTTCATTTGAGACAGAAATCTTCACTGGGGAGAACTCTCTATTGCTTGGATTAATTGTATTTCAGGAAAGCTTTCCAAAAGAATGAGTGTAAAGGTGTTTCCAGTCCTCAAAAATATGCTGAAAAGGGGTGATCTTAAAATTGGACTATTATCAATTTTGTTTGCCAATTCTGCTAGAATTGTGAGCCACATGAGAGTAATTTCGGGTGGTCCCGGACCAAGCCCAGACCACCATACAGGCAGTCATATGATAAAATATGTATCACACAGGCAACTGTGACACGGACAAGTCAGTTTGTGCTAATATCATGTTCTAGTCCACAAAGGAAAATATATTGGTAAAATGATCCACAATAAACCTATGTCAGTTTTTCACATCCTCTCTGCTCATTTTGCATTTTAAATGTTGTGAAAATGTTATGATAACACACCACTTGTCCATTTCATGCACACTATCATCCATCAATCACTTGCTAGTTGCTGCTGAATTCAAAACGCCCAGGACTAGTCATCCACATCAACAGCACTGTATTCTTTTTATTTCATTTATTGAAATCATATCAGACTTGGCGGCGAGAGAAGAAACACTCCCAGTTAAGTGTTGCCCTCCTCCTGCTTCCTTCCTCTCTCCATCTTCCTCTTTCTCGCACTCCCGCCTCCAATCCACCATTATTAGTGCCTCCAATACTCCAGAGGGCAAACAAACTTTCAAAAAATTCCCCATAACCCGCCAAGCGTAGCCCATTTTCCTCTCCATGCAATTAACTGCGCCAACATTTACAATAATATGATTACAGACACTTTGGCAAAGTCATGGGGGGAACGCAGGGCATATTAGGTATCAGCAAGGGGTTGATCGTAATGGTCGCGTTTCCTGGAGACTCACATTTTCTTTTGCACGCAATAGTGAGAGCCACTAAATTCTCCTCAGGCAGTAAAAACCAATGCACTGGAACCATGATAACAAACACAGGCAACCACTTTCTTTCTCATCACTCTCTTATTTTCTTTCTTTTACTTTGGGGCCTAGTTTTTTTTCCTTCTTTCTTTCCTCTGCACCCTTCTTAACTCCCTGCACCCACCCTCATCCCATCCCCCCTACACCCCTCAATTAATTAAGTCTTTCACGGCCATGTAATTAGGAACATTAGCAAGTCATAAACTTGCCACGAGTCTTAAAATTATGTGCTAGCCCTCAGCAATTTGTTTGTAATTCCTTTTTCGTGAGACAACAGCACCATTGGGTCCCATAGATCTTCCAAGGGCCCCCACTGTGCCCCTCTCGCAGCCACGACAGGCAGGATAAGAGGGGTCCTTGTTGGGCTGAGAGGGGGACCACATGATGCCCAAGCTAGCTGGCACCCATCCTGCTGCTCTCAAAGGACCACTTATAGCAGCCAGACAAAGACTGTCGTCTGTTCATTGCATGCCTCTCAGGTTTTATATCCGTCTTTGAAAGACAGAGATCCTGCCACCAGATTTATTGGAAATATGTTTTTTGGGGAAAAAAAAAAGAAATCAAACAAATTCATTGGACATTTGTGGTGGTGGGCCAAACATTCATTGTAAGTTTTCAGCTTCAGCAGGTTAGTGCGGTCAGGAAGAAGTGTCGACATCCCCCTGCTGGGATGTTATTATGGGTCCGTTCCTCTGCACCTTAATTACCCTCCAGCCATAGCAACCTCATCTGGGATGTCCTGATCTTTATCACACATGCTAGATACAATATTTGTTTACGGCAGTGTGGTCAGTGACACAAGAACAGTCTGCACTATAGAAATTATGTCTATACATTTTTTTTAATTCTTTCACCAAATATGTGCAATTACAAGCATAAATTCTGTCTGGATGCTGCTGCTATTGAAATAATCAGCTCTCTTATATCAATGCATACATTCTCTGTGTGGAGACCTGAAAAGGAAGTTATTTTACAATGTTCTTCTACTTCTTCTGAGGACATCTGGTACTACTACATCTATTAACTAACTGTAGATTCTGTCTTAACATTTTCCAGTGTGCAGAGATGCTCTTGTACTCTTAATGTTATTATTACACTTTCAATCACAGTTTCTACCTTTTTAAATCGGTTTCATCTAATCAGTGTCTTATCTTCATCATGGGGATATTAACCCCTGAAATCCAGGACTATTTTTTGGTTTGTTTTAAACGTCTTCCTACAAGATATTCCCAAATGTTTCATGTGAAAAGTAGCCAGTACAGGGATGTCCTGGGTGGAAAGGGTTAAGACTAAAGGCCAAATGATCAAAAATGATAACAATATAAAATTAAAAAGGCACAAATGTATTTTCACTTTCATTAAAAGGCCTTTATAGTATAAATTTACAGTTTATAAGGAGGCAAGTCAGGGAGTCCAATTCAAGCATGAATGCTTATGTTTCAGCTATTGTCACTCACATGCATAATTTGAAATATCTTATTCTATTTTATTTTAGACAAAACAGGTTCTTTATTTCATTTTTAGACACTTTTCTACCATACTAAATCGGGCGCTCCGTCTATCATCAGCAGCAGGCACAGTCAAATGAAATCTTCATCAGCCACAAAACACCCAATCAAACATGTGATTTTTTTCTCTGTGCAGGTTAAACATGCGTGTTTTCCTGTGTGTGTGTGTGTGTGTGTGTGTGTGTGTGTGTGTGTGTGTGTGTGTGTGTGTGTGTGTGTGTGTGTGTGTGTGTGTGTGTGTGTGTGTGTGTGTGTGTGTCCTTTCAGTTCTTTTGTCCATGCCGCTCCACAGAGAGGTTAACGGCATTGATGCTGTGTGATTCCAGCTCAAGCACTCTCATCAGCAGCCTTATTCTCTCCTCCGGCTGCACCCTGACCTCCCAATAACCATACACCATTGTTTCTATTTACCATTTGCCAGAGATGGAGTGAAAACTGGAGAAAGAGCGTGGCAGAGAAAAAGAGAGCCGGGGCTGGTATTGATCGGCTTCCATGTGTATTGAAACCAGATATTGATTTTCTTTCTTTTTTTCAAATGGGAAAAAGTGCATTGTCCAACCGAAGGAGATTTCTATGGGGATTTGGGGAAAGAGGAGTTGAAATGAGCATCCGGTGCACCGTTGTCTCCTGTGGATTGTGTATAGGGCTGTGGTAATTGAATTGAGCGAACGGAGCCCTTCTCCGATATGTGCTCTCTTAAGAGTTTTAGGCCTGTCGATGTATCTGTGTAATATTTCAGTTGGAGGAGACTTCAAAAGCCAGGAAAGTTTCGTGAAAAACATTTAAGGAGTCGAGTTCTCTTTATAAGTGTTGTTCATTTTGACATTAGTGCTTAATTGCTGCGGTAAATCAGCTGGATACTTGTTACTCCTGTTATATTATCAGCAAATCCAGCTTTTTGTTCATTAAGACAGCTATTAAAGCATATTTGAGATATGACGATGAGAAGACTTAAATGTGAAATGACTTTTCAAATCACAGGTTGGGATGTGGTAGTGGCATGCTGCTGTGTTTTCATCCGTCACACATGAAACCACAGTGTGTGTAATGTTAAGATCAGATTTTTGCATTTAAAGAAAAGATGTAGCAAATACTTTGCTTCCAAGCCACTGGAAAAATAGCTTTTAACACACATTTTGATTGTTTTTTGATTTATTTTTTCTGCATCTTCAGATAGTGTGAAGTGAGAAATTTCATTCTGGAGTTGAAGAGTGAAAGTACTGCTCTGCTTCTGATAGATCATGTCGAGTGACTTGCAGCAGAAGGTTTTCATGGGACTGAGATGGACAAGAAACTCTCCTGATACATAAAATAAACAACTTAATACAGAAAAGTTAGTAACAAAAAAGTAAAATGTACAAGACTGTCAACAAGAAAGTATACAGAGATAAGTGACTACAACAGCAAAGGTGGTTTGTCCGTAATCTATTCACCAAACTGCTAACAGTCTACAATTAACTCTGTGTTCAAACAAGCAACTGCCTAAGTAGAGCGTCCTGAATTTGAAGCTTGAAGCACTTCATGGCTCAAACTGGTAAATGTAAACAGTCAACATGACAGATCACCAGAAACTCAACATCTTTTACTAATAAGTAATGGCAACCTTTGAACCTTTTTGCGTTTACTGCTTTTGAAGTTGCAGTGCATGGAATTTTTCAATCTGAGCTTCAAGAGATGCTCCATCAAGCAATGTTTCAGACATTCCACAATGTCTGGAGCTCAACATTTACTACTGGGCAGTTTGCAGTTTAAATATTATCAACTACAACTGTGATATGTTCAGTAACTCTTTCTGTGAATGGGTGAATGTCTCTTTATAGTTTAGCAAAATTTCCACATTTTCTATGTAAATATGCAAACCCCATCTAAGAAATGTACAATTGTCAGTCTTACATCATGGCAGGTTCTCTGAGGTCTCGACACCGAGCTGACAACAGGGAAAAGCTGAGTCACAATCAGAATATTTTGGCAGTAGTAACACTTTAAGTGAAAGGAAGGACTAATGACCTAGACCATAGGGACCTTCCAAACACTAAACCATGGACAGTTTTTGGTGTGGTTGGATGAATTAAAGGTTTACTGAATTCATTTCAAATATGTGCCTGAAAGCTGTCTTGCAGCCATAGTCAACTGTATTTTGACACTTTAAACACAGATATTTGTTTTTAACTCAATTACAAGACTGCTGCATTAACATATTCCTACACAGACTTTCCTTGTTACATTTTCTCTTCCTGCCTTTGAGAACCTGAACTTTGACTTGTGCTTTTTCCACGTCCACCTCGACAGCAGCTTCCATGTTGGTCTTTCGGAACATGTAAGTCCTACTGTGTCTCCAGACTGTCTCTGTCACTTCATGGTGACTGAGTTGTCTCAGAGGCCACAGCCGGAGCCTCGGCTGCCTGCTTCTCATTCAGCCAGCGTCGGCCTGCTTTCCCACTCAATTTGCAATTAAGACCAAATTTAGAGCGCTGAAGCCTGAAGGCAGGTGGGTGTCCACACAAGGAACATGTTGCCTAGCAACTGGGGGGACGGAGTCAGAAGGGTGTACCTGAGCTATAGGGGGTGGTGTAGGGACCGAGTGTATCTGTGTGTGCATGTGGATTTGTGTGTGTGAGAGATTGTGAGTTGGACATATATCAGCATTTGCTGACATTGCGCGTTTTCAAAACAAAATAAGGATAATTATAACAAGAAAAGCACCCAGAGAGTGCAGTTCTCTTCAGGGCTGCTCAGTTATATCATTTCTGACAAATGAAATGTTGAAAAATTTTTTGTCAGAAATCATGGTACCATATAATATGGCTGTATAATATAGATGTACCCACAAATAAAATGACCTTGCACTGAGCACAGGCTTGTGTTATGCATGTGTAAGTTATGTACGGATGCCGAATCCCATGATCTGAATATGTAGCGGGCAGCAGAATTGATTTGACTCTGAAACACTTCCACAATTTAATCAGTTGTTCCTAGAATCATTTCTGATGGATAAGTCCTGGTAAGTCCACAGTGGTGGATCTGTAGTAGGATCACAATCATGTGATGGTCAGCAGGCCGCTGGTGTAGTGTTCACTTGTTGTCATGGTTACAGTGATGCAGTGCTGCTATCTGGCAATGATACAGAAATCTTTAACAAATCCATGGATCCCAACTATAAGCTGCATCACTGCCAAAATCTAATCACTTGGTCCTTGTGTCATTTTTAACCTTCCCTGAAAATTTCATGCAAATCTGCCATTCCTTAGCAGAATAACAATATAGATTACTGCAACTTCCATATTTGTATTCAGGCCTTTATGTCTGTAATAGGATTCAGATGCTACAAAATGAAACATTGCTGCGCTTATAGAAACCATCTATTTTTAAATATCTTTTGCCGAATGAACATTTTATTTTTCCTACAGTTGTCTATCTAGGTATCCAGTCCATCCAAACCTTAACACAATTTTCCTTCCTTTACTTCAAAGATTGTGTGTAGTTGAAATACATCTCTTCCAAATCAGGAGTCAGCTCTCTTACCTGAAGATGCAGAGGTCAGTGAAAGTAAATACTTGCATGCTTTCAGAAATACTTTTTGCTGAAGTGTTTTCCTAATAAAAGAGAAAGTTTGCGACCGAGCTGCCATGTTGGTCCGATGCATCTACCGAAATGAAGCGAAGCGGCTGTCATGTGACCATGTAGTGGCACACAAGTGACCCGCCCACAAAGCAGGCAATATTCAGATGCTACGCTTTTCCATGCAAGAAAAACTGATCCTGTGGACAAGTACCATTAGAGTTTGAGAATCCCAGCAGTGCAGTGGCATGAGACTTAGCTAATTCACTAAACTGGACATTCAGCACGCATCTTTTTACAACTTACTGGTGCAGAGTTCAACAACACAACTGCCACAGTAAGCAGTCAAGGTATGTGTCAACAGGATCCGTCAATTCCTCGCATCTCATTCATAGAGTACGTTTATATGCAGTCAATATTCGGGTTAAGGTCAATATTCCGGTTTCTGAAACGTTTGGAATAACCCGTTTACATGGATAAACAGACAGAGTTACTCCTGTTGTGTGACGCTGTGCTGACGCTGTGTGGCGCTGTGGTGCCGCGTGTGGGTTTCGCAATGTCTGTTTACCTCTCTTTGTGTATTTCCGGTGGGTCGTGCACCAGACGCGGATACAACATGTATACAAGTAGTTGCCGGACTCAAAAGACCAAGATTCCTTTCGGATGAAACATGCGCAGAACGAAAACTAATGTTTCTTTCTATCGGGATATTCCGATGCGATATGACGAGATATTCGGGTTAGAAAAGGAGTAACCCAGGGGTCTTATTCAGGTTTTTAAAACCCAAATATGAGCATATTCGGGTTTTTGCGGGTGTTTACATGGCCGTACACAACCGGGTTATTGCTAATATTCCGGTTAAGAAAGGGTTTTTGACTGCATATAAACATACTCATAGTCTAAGTGAAATGCACTGCATTGCAGACTGGTTGCACTGCTCTATGGAGCTGACCACAGCTCATTTGCATAAAGTAGACTTGACTTCTGCTTTATGCAAATGAGGCGCAGAGAGAAGAGGTCCGACACGTCACAAAACGTCATCAAACATCTAAACTAGCCATCATGAACTAAAACGAGGACAGATTCAGCAACTGCACAGCTTATTTCTCACCTCAAATGTTTTCAAAAATTCTATTTGCGGAAGTGTTTTCAAAACGAAAGTGAATGTTTGCGATCGAGCTGCTTTTGTCTGGCTGTGTAGCATTCAGGCTAACTTATAGTCCAAACATTCACAATCAGGGTTTCTCTGGTCGAGATTTGCAGGGCACTGCTGAGGTAGTGAATGCTGGTTAACATAGGAGTCTCATTATGTGCCATGATTGTATTTCACTGAAGTTCCGATATCTAACTTCAGAAAAAGGGAAACTATGTAAGTATATGGTGAATTTACAGTCACAGTAATTTCATCTATCGAAACAAATATTTGCATGAGCACATGAAATGAAATATCATGGTATGTTTCATTGTAATGAAGTTAAAACTGAAAACGGGGCAAAGTAAATATGTCTCTACACATGGAATTGAAACTGAAACCACCATCCTGATCCTTTGTTCTTCATAAGCACAGTTTCTTACAAATCTTTTTTTTCTTTTTTGTCAAAGCAAAGCATGAATTCAAAACAGTACCAGCGCCCCAGCTCAACAATAACCTAGACTTAAACAGTTGGCGCACATTTTACAGACGAACACTATTCCCCAATCGGTATCATCTTCCATATTTGCATGTGCTTGGATGCTGAGAGTGGCAAATTGACTGAGAAAATAGCCATATTACCACACAGTGGGAGAGGGAGTGTGTCATGTGTGGCAAACAAAGGAATGCGACAGCGATGGCCCTCACACCGAGAAAATGTCTGCTCTCAACTCAGCCGAATCACATACACAGACTGTGTGTGAGTGCATGTGTGTAGAGAAGACAATAGCAGAGATAATGTCAAAGATTTCTGATGATTTGTGGACTCTAAAACACGTCACGGGCGAGGAGAGAATGGAGCTCTTCAATGCCTGATACTTGACTATAATGCCAGACACTCAGTTGGGCTGTTAGACAGGGTTATTCAGCTGCTTTTGCATTACCTGCGCAGGTCACACTGAGTTGAATAACAGTTTGTTAAAGTCACAATAAAATAAAAAAGGGCTTTTTTTCTGTTTAATATTTTCTTTCATACCTGAAGATGAAGGTGTTGAATGTTGGCCTAAGCAGGCCAGAGATGCTCTGGTGGTAAGGACCAGCAGCATGTTAGGGTATATTAGGTTTTGGCTCATCAGTGTCTTCCTGTTTTTGTACATCATCCCTGCTCCAGTTCAGCACCCTGGCAGATGATTGAGTCTACCAGCTGTGCACAGGATTATTATCTGCTGATTAGGAGCAGTGCAGTCTTCATGAGTGACAAAACACACTTTTGTCCAGTAAAAACTACTCAGGAGTTTTGGTGCTATAGTCTAACTTGGTCTGGAATAAGGATGTCGCTGTGTTGTTGAATATCTTTCATTTGATTATTCTTATTATTTTTCACCTGCTAGCAGCTCCTGTTCCTGTGGATATTTTTAAATTGGAATATTTCAATAAAATATTCGATTTCTTAAAAACACTTCTCTATCTTAAATCAGTAACAAGCCCATGTGCCTCACTTTTCCACAACATGTTGATGTTTTTTAAGGTAGTACTTCTTGGGGTGCTGTTACTCAGGTGGTGTTTTAAGTCTTTATTCTCATCTTCCTGTTATTGCTCTTGCCACACCAGTATTAAAAAAAAATCGAAAACTGATGATCTTATCCTTAAAAAAACAAATGTTATAGAGAAACACCTTTATGGAAGTGTGTGGTGTGCATTCATACTGGTCATACAGACACACCTGCCTCATCAGCTGCTTCAATCCTCAGGTTTACAGTCTGACATGACTGTACAGTTCAGCTCCAAACAGCACTTAAAGCGTTTTCCTCAACAACTATGAGTCAGGTACTCCTGTTTTTGACCAAATTATAACTAAGAGCTCCTTACATTATGAACAGTATATGTAGTGTCTACAGAACACCAGTAGAGTGAATGAGTCAGGAGTCAGGTAGGAACATTGCACACCTAATGGAACATAAGTCAGGTAGTATCACATGCTCTCTTCAACTTATTAGTTTATGACAACTTGTTTTAGACAAAAACCACACACTGCCTTTAAGTGCCAAGTCTCAGCTTGAATTTGAGAAGGTTTCCATGAGTTTAGAAAGACTTGTGAGGGTCATATAGTCTTGTAACGCATTGTGTCCAAAGTTTAGAGATTCAAATGTAATTGCACAGATACTCATGAAGTCAACCAAAAACAGAACATTTAATATTTTTATCCTTTGCAGCCAGTGAACGCCTGAAGCTTTGGACACACATACATCAGCAGAAACGTTGGTGATGCTCTCCCAGATATTCAGATTCCCAGATTCCTACTGCTGTTGCTTGTTGTGGGCGTTTTTTTTAAAATTTGTTTTCTTTTTTTACTTTTGGCTACACGTCAGCAGGTGGACTGCAGTTAAATGATAAAATGTCCTCCAGTGAGATTTTGTGTTTTTTTTTTTACGTGCATTCTATGCATATACACTGAGTATGATCACACAGAATGTGTCCGTATACCTCTGCAGTCCTTCTGTGCAGCAGTGAAATCATTAATAAATGCCAGTATGCCAGTTTTACTGGCAGCCATACATGCAGTAAGTCTTGGATCATGAGTTTTTGAATCGTCAGTCCATATATCTCTGTTCCAGTATTTGTATGCTGTAGCCAGGCCTCTCTGTTTTTGAGTCTTGCCATAGGTTTTGCCGTTTTCTGGTTGTGCACAGGGCTGCACGGTGATGCAGTGGCTAACACAGCTATAAGGTCCTGGGTTTGAAATGTTGGCCTTTCTGTGTGCAGTTTGCATGTTCCCTCTGAGTGGGTTCTCATCAGGTTCTCCAGCTTCCTCCCACAGTCCAAAGACATGCTGAGGTAAACTGGTGATTCTAAATTGTCCGTAGGTGGGAATGTGAGTGTGATTGTTTGTCTCTATATGTCGCCTTGTGATAGACTGGTGACCTGTGCAAGTGAACCCTGCCTTCACCCTAAGTCAGCTGGGTAGACTCCAGCATCCCTATGAGCCTACAGAGGACAAAGTTGTATATAGATAATGGATGGATAGTTGTGCACACCTGCTTTTGTAAACAAACAAGCAAAAAAAAAACAAAAAAAAAACACTTGACTTTGGCAAACCAACTCATGGTACCCTGGTAGGTCTGTTAGAAATGCTTGCTTCTTCTAAGCTGCTTTTTTTGTGGTCACTTCAATGGCTCATTCCTCCTCACGCTGACAGACAGCTCAGCTGTATTATAAACTCCATGTGTGATCTCAATTGTGTGAACACAATAAATTAAGTTTTTCAACTCAACAAAAATTGTGGGTGACAGTTGAATTAATGAATAGATATATGCGTGTTTATAATTTAAAATTTCTAAAAAAAAAAAATTTAAATGGGACATATAGAAAATAAAGTTATTTTGATGATTTAAAGTCTGGATTTTGTTGTTTATTTCATTGGCTGTAACATCAGCATAAGTAGTTCAAGGACATTCAAAAAATTGAAAATCCAGAAATTCATTCACTTTTCATAATTTCTGGGTCTGATAAATGGTGTAATTTTAATGGTTCGTTTTTTTAGGAATATAAATTTTGATTTATGTATTATTAAAAAACAAAAAGTTTAGAATTAAGTTATTGAAAGACAGATATTTTTGTTGTTCCTCCTCTTTCAAGGAGGCGGAGCCTCGACAGAGTAATAACTGAAACAAAACAGTTTGTTTCATTTTTCATTTTTTTCATATTCAATTTCATATTTATCTGCATTTCTCATCTTTCTACTACATTTGCAGATTATTGCAAAGTCAAAGTGCAATTTAAGCGATTATATCCAGACTTTTAAAACTTTTTGTAAACTCAAGCACTGTCTTGAAAAGTAGTCTCTTATAGGATGGCTACACCGTTAACCATTAGCCGTTAGCAGGACTGTCGTAGCTAACGTTAGCTCTGGTGCTAACAGCAACATGTTTACCGTCAACTTAGAAGTGCTGCAGTGATCAGAAAACTCTTTGTTACACAATTTGCACACAGCTACGCTTTTATCCAAGCTGTCATCAGGAAGATTTTTACAAGAAAACTTTGTGCCTAGCAAGCTTAATCTCATCTTCTTTCACTGTTCACTAGTGCGCTGAAGTCACTGGCTGTGTCCGAAATCGCATACTAACGTACTACATACTACATTCTCAATGAGTATATACTGTATACTACGTACTATAAGTATGATTAGAATGCCGACCGTTCACACTGTAGTATACTACTCCGTTTCCCATAATGCATTTCAAACCTCCGACGACAAAAACCGGAAGTACGGCTATCAAATATCTTGGCTGAATGCCAGCTTCAGGTCGATTTTACGCTAACAAACAGTCGCATAATTAATGTGGCAATTTCAAGCCGGCACTCCTCATGCAGTTATTAGCCAGATTATGCGAATCGTTTCAGTTGTAGCTGCAGGCTACTGGAGGTAGCTGCTACTTGCTCTGTATGCAAAGCGAGCTGCTGCAACTAGCTGCTAGCATTCAGTAGCACGTTGTGAGGCGTCTGACAAATTTAAAACGTTGGTCAGAAAACGCCTATTTCTCAAATCTGTGGGGTGATTAGGATGACTACTTAACCACATAAAATAAAATAAGGAGGCTTGCATTTCGGTGGATAGCTCGCAAAGCATTATGGGGCGGTTGAGTATGACTAGTGTGGTCACCGCGCATACTTAAAATTTTTCCGGATATAGTATACAGCCGGGTATTTCTCGCGTACTCAATCTATTCATACTATCCAATGTGAACGCACTACATACTTATTTTGACGTCACATTTAGTATGAGTAGTATGTTAGTGTGCAATTTCGGACACAGCCACTCACTGCTTGCTGTGTGTCTTGTTCATGCCTGGCAAACAGACTTTAGTTTAATTACCGCCACCTACTGGACTGGAGTGTTCATCAGAGTTACTGGTGTGGCAGAAATTAGGGAACGGAGAAAGCTGTGATTAAATGCGTCAATTTACTTATTGCGTCATTTGGTTGTAATTAATTAATTTAAAATAACGCATTAAAGTCCCAGCCCTAACATACCGGTATATACAACTGGTGACAATCATCAGCACAGAGTTCTTACCTAAAATACTGAAAATGAGTAATGCAAAATTATTATTATTTCACTCTGAATTGTATTTATATGTATAATTTATCTTGTACATACT
This sequence comes from Acanthochromis polyacanthus, assembly GCF_021347895.1. Lineage (NCBI taxonomy): Eukaryota > Metazoa > Chordata > Actinopteri > Pomacentridae > Acanthochromis > Acanthochromis polyacanthus. The sequence continues at coordinate 22,181,285 of NC_067125.1, forward strand.
CCATATCTGATAAGTTAATCACACTTCATTTCAGCACCAGGAGCTGTCCGCTGTAGGGTGACATCTTTCACATTTGGTTTGCATTTAGACTGAGACACTTTAAAATGTTTTTAACGTTTTCATGCATTTCTCCAGAGAGAGAGAGAAAATGTTAATATTCATGCAATCACAAGAGACGTGCAGTAAAGCCAAAAAAACATGAGGCTTATTATGTGGCTCCATCTTACAGTTTTTTTCGATTGCTAACACGCATTGGTTGAAACTGAAGTCACATGTTCAAAACTCTTAACACAACCTGCATTTCCATCATGTATCTCAGCTAAACAGTAAATCTTGTCCCCAAAACTGTTTCTCACCAACAAAACACTTCATAAATGTCTCAAAATAAGCTCATTCAACCACAACACGAGCAATAGTCTCACTTTGGAAACAAATGCTGTCAGTCTTAGGACACTGAAGTGCAAAATACTAACAACAGAGAGCATTACATGAAATAAATTGTAATCTTTCAAGTTTGAATTTCTTTTTAGATAAATCAGTATTTTATTATAAAATAAGATCTTTGCATTTTGAGTTTTCTAAATTATTGTAATATATTGCAACAAGAATGAATCAGGAATGCAGCAGTTTACTTCAACAACATTGATGTATTTACTCTGTGCCTTTGCATCGGTACTTTGGGACCTTACAAAAAATAGAAAGTTTGCTGTAAACAAAAAAATGCAGAATCTCAGAATTCAGGGGGCAGAATAGAAATCAAGAGATAAAAGTCAAAAACCAACAACATGTACATGTATACTGTAACAATCACAACCTGTCGCCTGCATTTGGCCACGTTTCCATCCATGACACATCTGATGTCTTCTCTCGCGATGCACTGTGGCTAGAACCTTTTTGAGTGTCTCCTTCTATACAGTTTCTGATGAGGCCAAACACAGATCACCTGAATTGGTTTTCAGCTGACAACTACACTCAGCTGTGTTTGGAATTACTTAATTTTTTTAATTTATTTTTATTGTCAATATTTTGATATGATTTTCAATAGATTTCAATGTGGCTGCATCAGAAGTTCCTCATGGTTTTTCCCCCATCATTCTGTTTTGATTGTGTTTTTAACTGTTTTGAACACAGTGTGTTAGCATTTGAAAAATATGCTGTAAAAGTCTAGTGTTTTGCAGGCGGTGAACTAGAAACTGAGAAAAGAGTTGATGAATTTTGGTGACTGTGGTCACTGAATGCATTTTGTGTGAAAGCAATGAAAAGTGATTCACAGTTCAGTCCACATGGACTGCTGTTTTGCAGACTGTGTTAAGAGTTTTGAACATGTGACTTCAGTTTCGACCAATGTTTGTTAGCAATCGAAAAAAACTGTAAGAGGTGATTTCATCATCACGACAACATCATATTCTAGGAATGTTGTATCTACAAGTAGCTTTTGTAGATATTTATTACCTCCGCCAAGGAGGTTATGTGACACCCGGCGTTTTGTGTGTCTGTGTGTCCTTCTGTCTGTCTGTTAGCAAGAAAACTCAAAAACGCCTGGGCAGATTCAGATTAAATTTTGAGGGGATGTAGACTATGGTAAGAGGAAGAGCTGATTTAATTTTGGTGGCAATCCGGAAAGGATCCTGGATTCTGGATCACTTTGAACTTTTTAGTATATCTTAGTATGTGGTCCAAAATATGACAAAAACATCATAGGTTAGTATGTCGTCCAACAGATTGGAGCAAGGTGTCCAGATAACTCAACTGGTTAAGAAGGTGATTCGTAAACAGATTTATAACTGTTTACGAATCACAGTTAGGTCAAAGGACAGTTGAGAGATGGTCATCTCTCAATTGTCCTTAGACCTTCAAAAAAAATCCTGGATCCAGACGGTGATCCGGATCACCTCCAAAATCTAATCGATTGTTACTTTTGCTCTTCCGGACATCCTGTAAAAATTTGGTGAAAATCCATCCATGACTTTTTGAGTTATGCTGTTAACAGACAAACAGACACACACACACACACACACACACACACACACACACACACACACACACACACACACACACACACACACACACATGTTTGTACTTCTATCTTAGTGAGGACATCCATAGGCGTAATGCATTTCCGAGAGCCTTATCCTAACCTTAACCATCACAACTGATTGCCTAAACTTAATCCTTACCCTAACCCTAACCAAACCTCAATTCATACCTGTTCTCTAAAAACAAGTCTTCACCCTCAAACATGGCTGTTTCAAAGTGAGGACCGGCCAAAATGTCCTCACTTTGTAAAAATGTCCTCACTTTGACAGTTAAATGCAGAAAATGGTTCTCACAATGTAGCAAGTACACACACACACACACACACACACACACACACACACACACACAGACGGACAGACAGACAAACGGCATGGCGGAGGTATGCGCTCTCCGAGTGCTTTTCTAGTTACATCATGTGTCCAGATCAAAATCTACAATTCGGCAAACAATAGAAGTGTTCTTGAAGTTGACAGTGAAGAAGTACTTAACATATATATTTTTAGAAAACTCCTGGGGATATATTTTCTAAGGTACCAGGGACTACATTGTAGGTTTTTGGAGCCCAGTTATAAATTCTAAATTGGGCAAAATCTTAAAACGCTGCCACACTAAGGGAAGCTCCTGGTTTCATATGACTGGAGCTAAATGTACGAAAATAATTGATAATCAAGTATTTGTGAATGTGTTTGTATCTGTGTTTCATCTTACAGCTGATTTGATCTTCCCAAGTATGCAAACACAGTGCCTTGTGAAAGTATTCGGCCCCCTTGAACTTTTCAACCTTTCGCCACATTTCAGGCTTCAAACATAAAGATATAAATTTTTAATTTTTTGTCAAGAATCAACAACAAGTGGGACACAATCGTGAAGTGGAACGAAATTTATTGGATATTTTAAACTTTTTTAACAAATAAAAACCTGAAAAGTGGGGCATGCAATATTATTCGGCCCCCTTGCATTAATACTTTGTAGCGCCACCTTTTGCTGCAATTACAGCTGCAAGTCGCTTGGGGTATGTCTCTATCAGTTTTGCACATCGAGAGACTGAAATTCTTGCCCATTCTTCCTTGCAAAACAGCTCGAGCTCAGTGAGGTTGGATGGAGAGCGTTTGTGAACAGCAGTCTTCAGCTCTGCCCACAGATTCTCGATTGGATTCAGGTCTGGACTTTGACTTGGCCATTCTAACACCTGGATACATTTATTTGTGAACCATTCCATTGTAGATTTGGCTTTATGTTTTGGATCATTGTCCTGTTGGAAGATAAATCTCCGTCCCAGTCTCAGGTCTTTTGCAGACTCCAACAGGTTTTCTTCCAGAATGGTCCTGTATTTGGCTCCATTCATCTTCCCATCAATTTTAACCATCTTCCCTGTCCCTGCTGAAGAAAAGCAGGCCCAAACCATGAGGCTGCCACCACCATGTTTGACAGTGGGGATGGTGTGTTCAGGGTGATGAGCTGTGCTGCCTTTTAGGCCAAACATATCGTTTTGCATTGTGGACAAAAAGTTCCATTTTGGTTTCATCTGACCAGAGCACCTTCTTCCACATGTTTGGTGTGTCTCCCAGGTGGCTTTTGGCAAACTTTAAACGAGACTTTTTATGGATATCTTTGAGAAATGGCTTTCTTCTTGCCACTCTTCCATAAAGGCCAGATTTGTGCAGTGTACGACTGATTGTTGTCCTATGGACAGACTCTCCCACCTCAGCTGTAGATCTCTGCAGTTCATCCAGAGTGATCATGGGCCTCTTGGCTGCATCTCTGATCAGTCTTCTCCTTGTTCAAGGGGAAAGTTTAGAGGGATGGCCGGGTCTAGGTAGATTTGCAGTGGTCTGACACTCCTTCCATTTCAATATGATTGCTTGCACAGTGCTCCTTGAGATGTTTAAAGCTTGGGAAATCTTTTTGTATCCAAATCTGGCTTTAAACTTCTCCACAACAGTATCTTGGACCTGCCTGGTGTGTTCCTTGGTCTTCATGATGCTCTCTGCACTTTAAACAGAACCCTGAGACTATCACAGAGCAGGTGCATTTATACGGAAACTTGATTACACACAGGTGGATTCTATTTATCATCATCAGTCATTTAGGACAACATTGGATCATTCAGAGATCCTCACTGAACTTCTGGAGTGAGTTTGCTGCACTGAAAGTAAAGGGGCCGAATAATATTGCACACCCCACTTTTCAGTTTTTAATTTGTTAAAAAAGTATAAAATATCCAATAAATTTCATTCCACTTCACGATTGTGTCCCAATTGTTGTTGATTCTTGACAAAAAATTAAAATTTTATATCTTTATGTTTGAAGCCTGAAATGTGGCGAAAGGTTGAAAAGTTCAAGGGGGCCGAATACTTTCACAAGACACTGTACATGTCAATAAACTGGTCGGACACAAAACGTGATACGACAATGTCGATTACTATCGTCACACTGTCGTTCTAAATATAAACTATTGTTGAGCAGACTGAGAACAGTCACATGAATGAGAGTTCGTTTAAAAATGTCTGTAAAAGCATTTATTGATTCCATAAATATCATCATCAGTCACCTTTACACACTGAATGTAGTGCCGTCGCGGTTCCTGGTTAAGGAATAACAAGATGCCATTTTCTCAGTAAATGGGCAGTTTGAGGCTTGATGTTGCCCAATTCAAAACACCAAGAGCTTGGACATTCAGTTAACTTCTATATCACATATGGTGATAAATCTACTTAGACACAGTGTCTATCTTTTCACCCAATCACCACTGTGCGTATTTAACAGTCATGGAAACAGGCTCTGGTGATCCAAGAGGGGAAGTTATTATTTAACAAGTACTGTGTAACTTTCTCACCAACTTGATATTTAGATCCTGACCAGACCCTGATTAGACCTCCTCCATTACAGAAAACCCCACCTCCTCTCTGCTGCTTACTCATGCACTATTCAGTACTTTCTTTTCCTCGTGTGTGTGTGTGTGTGTGTGTGTGTGTGTGTGTGTGTGTGTGTGTGTGTGTGTGTGTGTGTGTGTGTGTGTGTGTGTCTGTGTGTGTCTGTGTGTGTCTGTGTGTGTACATGTCTGAGTAGAGGGGGTGTGTGTATTAGAAAGTCCTCAATTTCACACATGCTTAATCTTGAGTGAGTTTGGCGTGAAGGGATTTGTGGAGGAGTGTGTGTGTGTTGGGGGTGTAAGGTAGGAAATGAGGGAGGAGGGAGAGAATTGGCGATTGTGGGGGAGCAGGACGCTCCTGTTCATTGGAGTGACAGAAGGAACTCTGGTCTGCTGTCCGCTCTGTTTCCTCTTTTTCTACTTTAGTTCTCTGTCTGTCTCTCTTAGTTTTCATCTTGGCCCTTTCACTTTGCTTTATCCTTTCAGTCAGGCTTCTCTTAGCAAGATTTTAAACCATTTTTAGCCATTTAGTGTGTAACATGACATTGGTATGTCACTGTTCACTCATTATGACAACATTTGCTACTTTTAAAGCAATCCTCCTAATTGGTTTCATGTTCTCTTTGAATGAGACTTCTATGAAACTGAGATGATTATTGTGTGCATACTAGTGACCCAAAGCATTATATCTCACTCATAAAGTAAATAATGCCAAGTATCTAATTGGATTTGTAAGATGAGAAGTAACTATTTGGTTGTCTCAGTCATAGGTAAGACCTGAATCACTGAAAAGGGACCAAAGCATGACAGAAAACTGGCCTTGTAGAGTGCTCCCACATGAGCAGTAAGGAATATCTACTTAAGGCCAATTCAAGGTTCTCACATGACCAGGGCAGACTTTGTAATTGGATATTGGATGCACACATGATTCTACTGATACCACAGCTGTATTGGGACAGCTGTATTGCCCCATTTACTACACACAGAAAAACACATGCCATTTCTGTGGATGCTTCTAAAATAATGGCTGTGCATTGCATGTTTTACAGAGTCGAACACCACAGGCAGAGATAGCACAAGATTTATAGAGAATATAGAATGTCACTGAGGGGACACTAATGATGGAAAAATATAGAAATCAAAGCAGCTACTGCAATTACAACTTTATAATTCATTAATCTTTTGGTGTAGGTGACTGAAAATATCCTTGTACAGTTTCACAGTTTTCTGTATTCATTGTATTTGTATTTATTTCTTGTACATGTGCAGTTGCAATTAAGTCCAGTCACAACTTTTTGACTGGACATCCATCCTCAGACGATCTGTGTAAAGACTTCCGCTCTGTTTGGAGGAATGGAGAGACTCCATCAGCAGACAACAGGGCTTTGCACAGTTAATACTTTGACATTTTCCAGTAAGAAAACTGCAAACATAATTTATACAATTTGCAATACCTGAATTAGGCTCCACTGCTTCAGTTTCAGGAGCCATTGTGGGCACTAATTGCCATGGCTTCTGGGAAAGCTCTGTGTGATAACTTCAGGTTCGAAATAAAACACAATGCAGTGCAATGTCAGCTGTTTCACAAATATTTTTGCAGTTGGTTCACATGGATTCTGTGTGTGTGTGTGTGTGTGTGTGTGTGTGTGTGTGTGTGTGTGTGTGTGTGTGTGTGTGTGTGTGTGTGTGTGTGTGTGTGTTTCCCACACTGAACGCCTAGTAGCCTAGTTCCTCTGGCTGCTAGAGCTACCTAAAGACTTCCTCTCTCACACTCCTGTCTGACCTTTCCTCTTCCTCCCACACTCCTCGGCCACCCCACTTCTCTGTCAGTCAGATAAGCATCAAGTCACACACACACATCGACCCCAACCATGCTGCATTACCTCTGTACAGTATGTTCACTGCTGGGATGTGGAGCCTGAGTCCTGGGAACTGTTTGGGATGAGAAGATTTGCGTGGTGTGTGTGTGTGTGTGTGTGTGTGTGTGTGTGTGTGTGTGTGTGTGTGTGTGTGTGTGTGTGTGTGTGTGTGTGTGTGTGTGTGTGTGTCTGTGCTGCCTTTGCTAAGTAGCATTAGAAGCAGATAAACAGCCATCTGACTGTGTGGGCTTTTATCTTCACCTGAACATCATCACTGTCTGCATTAATGATACGCATTTCACACTTCTTTAGATGCTGCAACACATATGAGTGCGCACACACACACACACGCACACACACACACACACACACACACACACACACACACACACACACACACACACACACACACACAGAGAGAGAGAGAGAGAGAGAGAGAGAGAGAGATCTTCTGCAACATTTTTTGTCCCCATGCAGTTTGTGTGATTCTTTGTAACATTTTTTTTCTTCCCCTTGGTGCAGTAAAAAGCATTTTAATACAAATTAATATAAATTTCTGCAATGACACTTTTCAAATATTTCTTTGTTTTAATACCCATCATGATATATGATCATGTCACGGTCAGGCGGTGTGAACCCAAGCAGCAGACAAAACAGGCAGGTGGGTGAATTAAATAAGGAATTTATTAACAGGATTTTAAACCAAAAAACACTCTATAGGGGAGGTGTAGAGAATAAACAGAACCGGGGCTGAAGGGGAATAAAACTAAACTGAGCTAAACTAAAGGTGATGGCCAAGGGCCGCGAAGAAGGCTAAACTGAAATAAACGGGGAGAGGCGACTCGCGTAATGGCTGGGGTTTCAGGAGACAAGGTGGGGGGCTGAACTGAGGGAACCAATGGCGGGGACATGGCGAAGACAGAGGAGCAGGCAGTCCAAGGAGCAGACAGAGGAGGGGTGCTGACCGGAAGACGGATTCCGGGGTGCAAAGGGAAGACGGAGCAGGCAAGGTAATCCACAAAACAGAGTCCAGATGGTGAAGCACTTGCGACGGGGTGCAGAGTGTGTCTGGCGTTAGAGTCCCTATATTAACCAAAGTAGCGACAACTGGGGATTTGACGCCATTTTGTTTCCATTCACTGTGCCACACACTAATGCACCCGTGACTGTGTGTGTACTCGCTTAGCTATTTGTGGATTGCTTACTGATTTCAAGACATGTTTTGGGCAAAATATTTTACTGACTTGTTTTGTCTGGATGTCCAAGATTGGATTATGGCCGTTTTTTTGTGGAATATTTTCATCTGTGACTAGTTATGAGCCTTCAAAGGTGAGTTGTGCTGTTTACGTTATTTGCTGTTTGTTGGACAAATGTGTTCATATTACCCGCTGTGGTAATCACATCTGAAAGTGGTCTATACTGGCGTATTCATGAGAATCAAAGCTTTCCATGGGTGTACAGGTAAAAGCCAGAAAATTAGAATATTTTCATAAACTTGATTTATTTCCGTAATTGCGAACAAAAGGTATAACTTTTACATTATATGTAATCATTGCACGCAGACTGATGCACTTCAAATGTTTATTTATTTAATTTTGATGATCATAGGTGGCAACAAATGAAAATCCGACATTCCGTGGGTCAGAAAATTAGAATATTGTGAAATGGGTCAAGTTTGAAGACACCTGGTGCCACCCACTAACCAGCTGATTAACTCAAAACACCTGCAAAGGGCTTTAAATGGTCTCTCAGTCCAGTTCTGAAGCTTACACAAACATGGGGAAGACTTCAGATTTGACAGCTGTCCAAAAGGCAACCATTGACACATTGCACAAGGAGGGCAAGACTCAAAAGGTTATTGCTGAAAAGGTTGGCTGTTCTCAAAGCTCTGTGTCCAAACACATTAATGGAGAGGCAAAGGGTAGGAAAAACTGTGGTAGGAAAAAGTGTACAAGCGACAGGGATCACCGCGCCCTGGTGAAGATTGTGAAAAAAAACCCATTCAAAAATGTGGGGGAGATTCACAAGGACTGGACTGCTGCAGGAGTCAGTGCTTCAAAATCCACCACCAAGAGACGCATGAAAGACATGGGTTTCAACTGCCGCATACCTCGTGTCAAGCCTCTTTTGAACAAGAAACAGCGCGCAAAGCGTCTCACCTGGGCTAAGGAAAAAAAGAGCTGGACTGCAGCTGAGTGGTCCAAAGTTATGTTTTCTGATGAAAGCAAATTTTGCATTGCCTTTGGAAATCGAGGTCCCAGAGTCTGGAGGAGGACAGGAGAGGCACAGGATCCACGTTGCCTGAAGTCTAGTGTGAAGTTTCCACCATCAGTGATGGTTTGGGGTGCCATGTCATCTGCTGGTGTCGGTCCACTCTGTTTCCTGAGATCCAAGGTCAACGCAGCCGTCTACCAGCAAGTTTTAGAGCACTTCATGCTTCCTGCTGCTGACCTGCTTTATGGAGGTGGGGATTTTATGTTCCAACAGGACTTGGCGCCTGCACACAGTGCCAAATCTACCAGTGCCTGGTTTAAGGACCATGATATTTCTGTACTCAATTGGCCAGCCAACTCGCCCGACCTTAGCCCCATCGAAAATCTGTGGGGTATTGTTAAGAGGAAGATGCAGAATGCCAGACCCAAAAATGCAGAAGAGCTGAAGGCCACTATCAAAGCAACCTGGGCTCTCATAACACCTGAGCAGTGCCAGAAACTGATCGACTCCATGCCACGCCGCATTAATGCAGTCATTGAGGCAAAAGGAGCTCCAACCAAGTATTGAGTACTGTACATGCTCATATTTTTCACGTTCATACTTTTCAGTTGGCCAACATTTCTACAAATCCTGTTTTTGTATTGGCCTCAGGTAATATTCTAATTTTCTGACCCACGGAATGTCGGATTTTCATTTGTTGCCACCTATGATCATCAAAATTAAATAAATAAACATTTGAAGTGCATCAGTCTGCGTGCAATGATTACATATAATGTAAAAGTTATACCTTTTGTTCGCAATTACGGAAATAAATCAAGTTTATGAAAATATTCTAATTTTCTGGCTTTTACCTGTATAATGTTTCTATCATCAAGTCTGCAACTTCGGTCAATTGAGCAAAATATGTTTGCACATCTCAAGATGGCCCGTATTTCATGCATCTCCATGCATGAAAATGGTCAAAGTTAAAATAACCACAACTGCCTAAAATCACAAACTTTTCTATCTGTCATTCACCCATACATCATAACATGAAAGTACATACATGGGACGAACCTGGGACAAAAACGATGATGAAGTCGGTTTCCATCCCACTCTCCGGACTTTATTTTCCCACAGTTTCCTTCTTTCACGATTACTGGGAAATCTAAACATGTGGAATCCCTTCTCCAATCGATTTATGTACCCAAAGGCACAACAGCCCGTCATTTTTCAGGTATTTAGGAAGCGAAAAAAGATCTAGAATTACTCTCTGCGGTGTAAACAACGTTAACAGGAAAACCCAGTGTTCATGAATAGGAAACAAAATGGCGCCCATAGATCACGTGACCAAAATTTTTTGGACCCGTCATGTCGCTACTCTGGTTAATATAGGGACTCTATCTGGCGTGAAGCATGAAACCTGAGGCAATGACCCAGCACTGGAGCAGGGAAGAGAGCCAGGCTTTATACTGGGCTGAAAGCTCATTGTGAGCAGCTGCGCTCGTTTTCTCATTCGAGCCAGCTGTGCCAGAGCACCGAGCAGGAGAGGGAGGAGCCATGACAGTACCCCCCCCCAATGTGCGCCTCCTGTCACACACTGGGCTGCTCGGGGTACCGGCAGGGTGACTTAGGGACTGGCAGGGATCCGGCAGGGGGGACCGCTCCGGGGGTCGGCCCGAGGGACAGGCGGGCTTGGACAGGGCGGGTGGGGGAGACAACGTTGGAGGACGGTCCAGGGGCTGGACAGGCTGGAGCTGGACAGGCTGAAAGGACCACTCCGGAGGACAGCCTGGGGGCTGGACAGACTGGGGCTGGACCGGGAACTGATAGCCAGGCCGACAGAGGTCCTCCGGCGGCTGGGCTGGGAACCGGCAGCTAAGTCGGTTGGGGCCTTCTGGAGGCCGGTCTGGGAACCGGCAGCAGGCCCGACGGGGACCCTCTGGAGGCCGGGCTGGGAACCGGCGGCGGGCCCGATGGGGACCCTTCTGGGGGCCGGGCTGGGAACCGGCAGCTGGCCCGACGGGGACCCTCCGGGGGCCGTGCTGATGGCCGGACTGGGACCGGTGGTGGCGGAACCCCTCCGGGGGCAGAACAGGATCCGGAGGCCGCTCCAGGGGCAGAACATGATCCGGGGTCGAGGGCCCCTCCGAGGGTAGAACGGGATCCGGGGCCGGGGACCCCTCCAAGGGTGAAACTGGCTCCGGAACAGGATTCCCCTCCAGGGGCTGAACTGGAACTGGGGCCGGAGACCCCTCCAGGAGCGAAATTGGAGCCATGGGCCCCTCCAGGGGCGGAGCTGGAGCTGGAGCCGGGGGCCCCACCAGGGGCGGAGGTGGAGCCGGGGGCCCCTCCAGGGGCAGAGGTGGAGCCGGGGGCCCCTCCAGGGGCAGAGGTGGAGCCGGGGGCCCCTCCTGGGGCAGGGCTGGAGCAGAGGACCCCTCCTGGGGCAGGGCTGGAGCAGAGGACCCCTCCTGGGGCAGGGCTGGAGCAGAGGACCCCTCCTGGGGCAGGGCTGGACCGGACTAGAACTGGACTGAACTAGGACTGGACTGAACTTGAGCTGGACTAGACTAGGATTGGACTGGACTGGAACTGGACTCGAGCTGGACTGGGCAAAAGCTAGACTGGACTAGGACAGGACTGGACTGGGACAGGACTGGACATGAGACTGGGGACCTTTCGGAGGGGTAGAACTGTCACTGGGGAGACTGGGGACTGAACTGAATCCAGAGCTGGGGACAAGGCTGGACTTGGGGACCCCTCAGGAAACAGGACAGGGGACTGGATACTGGATTGGAACTGGAATGGAGGGTCCTTTGGGGGACTGGACTAGATTTGGGACTGGGGATTTCTCGGGGGGCAGGTCTGGGGACAGGGCTGGATTCGGGATTAAGGAGACCACTCCTGCAGGAGGACCAATTGGGGGGATCACTGCAGGGGCGCCACATGGTGTTGGAGTGGCGTTACTGCCTTTCAGGGCAGGTGGGAAGGCGTTCAGCCTCTTTTGGGTTTGGGGGAAGGCGATACGCCTCCTCAAGGCTGCCGAAGAGGTGCTACGCCCCTTCGAGGGTTCAGGGGAGGCGTTATGCCTTTCTAAGGGCTTGGGGGAGGCAGTTCGCCTCATCAAAGCTGCCAAGGAGGCGTTTTGCCTCATCAAGGCTGTAGGGGAGGTGGAATGCCTCATCAAAGCTGCAGAGGAGACGTTTCACCTTAAATAGGCCTCGGGGTAGGCATTTAGCCTCAACAAGGACTCGGGAGAGGCGTCTTGTCTCCTCAAGGCTGTCGAGGGGGTGTTACACCCCTTCACGGTTGCCGAGGTGGCTTTACGTCTCATCAAGGATTCGGGAGAGGCGTTTTGCCTCGACAAGGACACGGAGGAGGCGGGACGCCTCAACAAGGCTGCAAGGGAGGCGGGACGCCTCCTTAAGGCTGCAGACGGAGCTTTTAGCTCCTTAGATGCTGCATGGAGAGCTTTTTGCTCTTTAGATGCTGCAGGAGAAGCTCCTTGCTCCTTAGATGCTGCAGGGGGAGCTTTTTGCCCCTTAGACGCTGCAGAGGAGGCTGGGAGCCTCAACACTGCAGGGGCCACATGGACCGAAGGCGGGGCAATGACTCCCACACGGACAGAAGGCTGGGTGATGGCCCCCACAGGAACTGAAGATGGGGCAATGGTCCCCACAGAAACCGAAGACGGGGCAATGTCCCCCACAGGAACCGAAGATGGGGCAATGGGCCCCACAGGAACCGAAGACGGGCTGATGGGCCCCACAAGGACAGGGGATGGGGTGACGGCCCCTAGATGGACCGAAGACAGGGCGATGGCCCTCATACAGCCAGAAGACAGCGTGATGGCCCCCACAGGAACAGGAGAGAGGGAGGCGGCACGGTGCCCCTCCTCAGCTGAGAGTGAGGAGGCATGGGGCCTCTCCTCCGCCGGGAGTGGAACGGCACGGGGCCTCTCCTTGGCTGGGAGTGAGGTGGCACAGGGCCTCTCTTCAGGAGGGAGTGAGACAGCGTCGACCCGCTCGGAGACAGTGGCGGCATCGACCTGCTCGGAGAGTGAGACAGCACAAGGCCCCTCCAAAGCTGCAGGCGAGGTGGCACGGGGTCCCTCAAGCACTGCAGAGGAGGTGACACAGGGCTCCTCTACGGTGTCTTCTGCAGCCGCGTCTACGCCGGGCTGATTTTCCGGCGGGTGGATCTATGGCTAGCCGGGGTATGTGGCCCGGTCAGCTGCTAAGGGAGCCACCGAAGTAGGGAGCGGCGAGCGGCGAGCCTCCAGCCCCTCAAAGAACTCCCTAGCTACCCCAGGATCTTGAGAGAGACCCTGGGGCCCATCACAGTTGGCCCAGGCGACCCTGAGGGACCTTAGGCCTGAGAGTGAGGCCTGAAAGGTTCCAATCGCCGGGTAGGGCGCCTCGGCCCCCATCGCTCCGAGACATTCGGCCATCCTCTCTGCTATTGCAGTAGCGGCTGCAAGTGTCTCGGAGATGGTGGAGGGCCATTTTGAAAAAAAAGTTTCGACTGCTGGGTTCTGGGGTGGCTGGGTCATTCTGTCATGGTCAGGCGGTGTGAACCCAAGCAGCAGACAAAACAGCCAGGTGGGTGAATTGAATAAGGAACTTATTAACAGAATTTTAAACCAAAAACACTCTATAGGGGAGGTGTAGAGAATAAACAGAACCAGGGCTGAAGGGGAATAAAACTAAACTGAGCTTAACTAAAGGCGACGGCCTAGGGCCGCGAAGAAGGCTAAACTGAAATAAACGGGGAGAGGCGACTCGCGTAATGGCTGGGGTTTCAGGAGACAAGGTGGGGGCTGAGCTGAGGGAACCAATGGCGGGGACGTGGCGAAGACAGAGGAGCAGGCAGTCTAAGGAGCAGACAGAGGAGGGGTGCTGACCGGAAGAGGGATTCCGGGGTGCAAAGGGAAGACGGAGCAGGCAAGGTAATCCACAAAACAGAGTCCAGATGGTGAAGTGCTCGACGGGGTGCAGAGTGTGTCTGGCGTGAAGCATGAAACCTTAGGCAATGACCCAGCACTGGAGCAGGGAAGAGAGCCATCCTTTATACTGGGCTGAATGCTCGTTGTGAGCAGCTGCGATCGTTTTCTCATTCGAGCCAGCTGTGCCAGAGCGCCAAGCAGGAGAGGGAGGAGCCATGACAGATGAAGAGATCAAACAACACTTACATTGTGGACTTCAGGTCAACAGATTCTCTTTATCCAATGTAAATAACCTTAGAAATGATTTGAAACAGTAACAAATGTGACAAAGAAGTATGAGGTGAGCTCAGAGAGGAGGCTAAAGAAAGCCACTGTGCTGGTCAGATCACCAAAATACTCAATATCACATCCTCCGCAGGAGAGGGAGGAGCCATGACAGATGAAGAGATCAAACAACACTTACATTGTGGACTTCAGGTCAACAGATTCTCTTTATCCAATGTAAATAACCTTAGAAATGATTTGAAACAGTAACAAATGTGGCAAAGAAGTATGAGGTGAGCTCAGAGAGGAGGCTAAAGAAAGCCACTGTGCTGGTCAGATCACCAAAATACTCAATATCACATCCTCCACAGTTGAGTATGCTAACTGCATAAGTGAGTAAAATCAGGAAAACATGCAATAAACAGCACTGAGAACCACACAACACTATTCACAGACCATTCGAAATAGGATCAACAATTATGGGAACAGAGGGAGAGTGATATGGCAGAAACCATTCATAAGCTCAAAGAATAAGACGGCTGGGATTAAATTTGCAAAAGAACATGCACAGAAAGCAGCTTTGGGAGATGTGTTATTTTGGTCCAAAGTCCAAATTTAGTCTACATAGATCTGCTGGTGGAACAGTTTTTGTGGGGAAGGCTGGAGAACATATTCCTACAAGACTTGTGAGGCGCAGGAGGCTAGAAATGTAAAAATCTGCAGTTGTTTTTCTCAATGGTGATTGTAGGTGAACTTGTATTTATTCCTAAAATTATGAACTTTGAGTTATACAGAGAAATTTGGATGGATACCAGTTGCTTGATGAAAAAATAGTCCTATAGTGACCTAAATCCCACAGAGCACCTAGCTCACTAATGTAGATGAAGTGAAAACTTTGCTGGTGGAAGATGGTGTAAACTTGGGGGAACTTTCACCACTGATATTATTACATTTGTTGTTTATTTTGAACTGTATAACCATTAAAACTGAGCACATGTGTGGAACACATCTTCAGTCTGAACAGGCCTGAACAGTGACAGCTCTCACAATCTGAACAGAACCTCCAGAAATCAGAACCGGAGTCTTCCTGTAAATTATATTAATTTAACAATCATCCATTTTTAATTGAAGTTTTTCTTGATAATTGTTAATAAGTAATGTCCAGAGTGAGACAAATTACTCTTGAAATAATCATTATTTTTCCTCTCATGATCTTAAATGATGGTTTTCAAACAGTCACTTTCTAGCAATTTGCCCTAATATTTTCACCAAGTCTATCTGGCCATATTGTAATTAAATATCTTTAATCTGATAATTTCACTTCATTAAAATATGTTAACTTCATAAATGACAATTAACACTGAGGGGAGGCTCCTTTCAAAGTCTATGGTGTTTTGGGCAGCTCTGGCAAAACACACTGTGCGAAAGGCCAATGAAAAGACAGTGAGACAGCCCTCAACAGAGCCCTGCACACTTTAACGCCTCTGCCTGGTTAGAAAGCGAGATGCCTGGGATAAGATAGGGGCTGGTGATAAGATAAGGCAAGTCTTTTCAAAGTGATTTCTTGCACAGGCGACGTGCTGTATTCAATTTAGATGGTAAGATATGCATAAAATAAATTGGATTTGCAGGGTGAAGATAATACATTTCTGCATTCACAGTTGTTATTTTGAGAGCGATTTCCATGCTTGAAATTGGTTCGATTTGTTTATCCTGGCTCTGTGGCTTGTAAAATAACAGGGTGGGAATTTGGATGATGCAGAATAGTTGTTTGGTAGAGTGTGGACTAATGGTTGTGGCCTAGAGAGGTGTGATGAGTCTGAAGCCGGTGAGGGCCGGACCAGATGTTTCTGAGAAGACTCCTCCTACATCCCTCACCTCAATAAATGGGTCATTCAAGAATTGGAGGACATTTGGGCTTCAAAATTCTGGAAAAATAAACCTGGTCTTTTCCAGTTTTCTGCTACATATTGATCAATAATAGGTAATAAACTATCAAAGGATTGATTGGTTGAGCTTACACATCAATGGTAGCATTTTTATTCCATGTTTTATGTGTTGTTTGCTAACTCTACTCAAATCACAGTAACAGGGTTGCTAATCCATGCTAATGTGATCTTTTTCTCAGCAGTAGAAGCTAGATATTTAGCTAGCTGTTACTGCTGACCAAGGGGACAAACTAACTGATGGAGAACAGTCAAGAAAAGAGTAAAAAGAATTTGTCTTATCCTGATAATATGCACAACAGGGTTGCATGAGGTGGAGTGAGACATTTACTGAAGGCTGATAATGTTCTGAAAATATGAAAAATAGAAGAAGGTATATAGCTTTGCTCTACCCATTCTTTAGGAACATTGTAGGTAGCTGATAGTAAAATTCAAACAGTATGTAGATGAGCATATCAAGTATAGTAAGGGCGATGCAGAGTAGGTTGTTGGAAATGGGCAGCTGGAAGCAGTGGGTTGTTGTAGGACACACATTTCGTGCATAGTAATTACTATTTGAAATGTTGTGTTGATTAATAAATGTTCCAACAATTACAAGAGACATCAGTGAAAAAAATAATACCAAAAAAAAAAAGGGATTTAAATTTCATTTTAACTGTTTTATTTGAGATTCAGTTTGGTCATCAGGGGGAGGGACAAGAGAAAATGACTCCAGACTTATTTGGTATTTTAAAAAAATATTCTCAAACATTCTTTACATCTTGATTTTTTAGATTTTGTTTCAGGACACATATGTTTACACAACAACTGCAAGTTTTAGGATTTTGTACGTGGATTATTTGAAGTGTGATGGGTGGGACGTAAAATGCTCTCCAGTTCTGGAATGACCCATAAACACTGATCATCAGATACTCATACTGCCTATGAAAAACAGTCAGCTATGCTACCACACTACAATATCTGAAGTCACGCTCCCTGACGACTGAAATATCCTCAGAAACGTTATCAGTCACTGTTTTCAGACTGACTCTTCTCATTTTGGATGTTTGAAGGCAATCAGTGCTCTGTACATGTTTGTAGTGCTAATCAGTACGAACATCATTCTGTTTCTGACCGTTTCAATACTCTTTTCTGGGAGTAATCCTTTTTTTTATGGTTTTTTTTAGAGTACTGCTGTTACTGCCCATAAAGTTCTACACTTCAAGCTATGATTGTTGCACCGACAGGAATGACATCGTCTCTGCCTTTGCTGACATCATTAATTACAGTGAAAATTGGGCAACATCTGCAAAAAGTTTTTACTGACAGCAACTTAAAGAAAAAACAAAGCAAAAGAAATCATTGGTGACTAATTTTGTTACAGTTTTTCTCATTTGCTTTGGTGCATTTTTCAGATCAGAATTGAAATTCTCAAAACTACTTGTTCAGTCATCATTGTATCACTCATGCACATCAAAAAAACAATTTCTCATTTATTTGAACAAGTTGCAAATGCTTTGGTTCATCCATGCAAATGATTCTGCACAATTCCCTGCTGTTTCCTACATTATCAGTTGCTTATGTCATGGTGATCAAAATTTATTATAATAGGTCTCTGTTGGATAGTCTCACCTCCCACAACATTTAGGCATTAGTTCATCGCATAAGTCTTTACATGCAAAATGATTGTGGTCATATGTCAAGGATATTTCTATACATTTCCATTAGACTTTTTTTCTAAATATGTCCTGACTTGGTAATTTGCTCTCAGGTGAATCTTGACTTTCTTTAACAAAGGGAAATGTGTGAAGGGTTAGGGTTTTCTGAAATCGCTCAAGGACACGAGAAGATATTTGTGATGTCGATGAGAATTTGTGGCTCAACAGATAGGAAGATCAGGAGGTGTAGGAAGACTGCACTGTAATTCCTACAGCACTGCATGTACAGTTTTCCCTAAAGAGATTATGCTATGTTCACATTTCTACTTTTGTTTTTTTCTTTGTGCTATGCAGCTGTTTTCCTTTCTGTATCACAATGATGTGGTCTGTCAATAAATTACAATACAAACAGTAAAAGCGTAAATGTGAATCTTGTCCAGTCTCTTGCAGTCAATCTCCCACATATACGAAGGTGGAACTTACAATTTACAATAATTGTCATCAAAACGTTTGTCATAGTTTACATCAGAACATCCCTCCAGAGAACACTGCTATAATGACAACATGACTCAGCAATCTGACTGTCTTAACCATACAGTTACACAAGAACTTATCATTCTGATGACACTGGCATGCTCATTGACACAGATGTTTACTTTTGAGAGATGAACTAAGGGTTTTGAGCCTCAGCTTTTGCAGGTAACCCATGGTGTTTTGCTATTTGTACGAATTGTTTTGAGAAACACACTTACTGTTTTGCAAATGTCGAGAATGATTTGAGAAATGTACCAAAGCAACTAAGAAAAATTGTAGTAAGAGAATTACACATGGCTATGTTTGTCGCACGCGCCATGAGTCGTGGTTGTCCACTGTAGGCCTCCTCATGGGTTTGGCATGCGGATTGTCTGCTGCTGGTTGGCTCCTTATGCCATTTAAAATGTCTGCATTTTTCCGTACTCTGGCGACAGAAACCTGGCAGCGGTATTCTAGTTCTGTCCTCATCCTCTTAACTTATGTCGCTGGCACTACTCTTCTGTGTAAAACCTGACTTGTTGTTAGGCCCAGTGTCTTGTAGGTTTGATAGATTAATCCACAATCATTGATTGGACCACCTCTTGTTTTGGTTTATAAAAGGAGATAATTTTACTTAGAGCTACTCAGCAGCTTTTTCACATCAGTTGTGTGTTTATGACACACTCCTACATCCTAAGATGAATTCTGGTGCTGTAGTAATGCAGTTAGTGATGTATAGTCATGTGAGTTAGAGCGAGTTACCAAAGCTAAAATAGGTGTCGTTTCTGCCACAACCCCTGCAGTTGTTTGAAGCTTTATCATTTTTTCAGAACTGCATTCCAAAAGACAGTTAATGAATCAACAGAAATAACTATAATTAAAGTAAATTAATAATAGACACCTGAAAGGGACAAGTCACCTAAATAATTAAATGAATGGAATTTTACAACGCTTAAAGCATTCTAAAATGATGTTTGTAACAGTTAACAAAATGTCAGAAAATCTATGTGATATCGCTGGCCAAAGGGTTCCTAAACAACAAAAACTTGGGACCAAATGGGACCAGTTTGCTACAGACCACTTTTCCATCAAATACTCTACGTAAACATTTGTTCCTGGGTGAATGTTACTAGTTACAACTGTACAACTGTCCACTATTATTCTCATATATCAGCCCAAAGATGACACACACATTCTCACACAGTCTCACAACCTCTCTTGCATTGCCTAATGAAGAATTCCAGTTGCCAGGCTGGGCGGGCGATGTTCGGACAGTGGGGATTTTTCATCCTGTAATGTTGGCACGGGTCATTAATTGTGCCTTGCCATGAGACCAGTGGGCTTGTCATTTGGGTATAGCACCTCTATACATCTCCTCACCACACACACACACACACACACACACACACACACACACACACACACACACACACACACACACACACACACACACACACACACACACACACACACACACACACACTTCTTTCTGCTCATCCTCTGGGTGTGTCAGGGCCTAGGTGGTCTGGACGCCCACCCATGCACCCTGCAGAATGGACTGACCCACATACTGTCACTAACTGATGACCTGTCCTCCAGGGTTTAGACATTCATGGAGAAGACAGGAAAATATGTCATCTGCGTCCAGCTTTGTATGTGCTCGTATTTGTCTGTACAGACGGAATCTTTGGTGCCAGTAAACCTTGGTTTTGGGTTTATGTGAAGTTTTTTTGTTATTTCTCTTCCCTGAAGGACTGGGTACAAAGGGGATGACAGCTGGTACATGACGTGTGTTTCTCTCTAGACCAGCGGTGTCAAACATACATCCTGTGGGTCTAAACTGGCCCACTGGAGGGTCCAATACAGATGCTGGATGACTTTGCAAAATGAATCCTCACTGTGAAAATATTAAAAGATGCTGAACATTGCATTATATAATGTCAGCAATTTCATTACAACAGAGTTTGGTTTGGTGGACCCTATTGTTGATGCACTGCCACAACTTTTATGTACTTTTTAATGCACAAATTTATACATTAAGCAGGGTGATAACTTAACCTTCTTCCTTAATA
Organism: Acanthochromis polyacanthus; assembly: GCF_021347895.1. NCBI lineage: Eukaryota > Metazoa > Chordata > Actinopteri > Pomacentridae > Acanthochromis > Acanthochromis polyacanthus. Next base: position 22,201,626 of record NC_067125.1, read on the forward strand.
GTTCCCATTTTAGTTTGTGTGGTGTGGTGGTCAGGATTATCACACAGATGTGACAGAAATGAATGTAAATTTAAAATCATTTCTAGATCTTGACAACTTCTTTCGATCACAGAGTAAAATACTAAATAGTTCTGTTCCAGATACCTGTGACTAAATGTTTCGTGCCGTTTTAGATACACTGTGGTGTGTGAATGATAAACTGGAACATGATATTGTTGAAATTGCAGGGGGTTTTTGTTGAGAAATATCATGTTGTTCATAATGTTTTCTAAAAAGCAGTTCATTAAATGTCAGCATTTTAGAATGCACTTTTTTGTACTAAAACAAAGGGGAACATTAGGCGTTGTAGTTATTTATAGGTTATTATGCTGTGGTTTTACTGGTCCAGTCCACTGGAGATCAGATTGGGCTGAATGTGGTCCCTGAACTAAGATGAGTTTGGCACCCCTCTTCTAGACTTATTCAAACTGGACTTGTGTGTGCAAGCCCACCAGTTGCTTGCTGATAGATAGATAGATAGATAGATAGATAGATAGATAGATAGATAGATAGATAGATAGATAGATAGACTTAAGTACACTATTCCATTCTCCAAAGATGGTCTTTAGACAGGTATTTTTTGTCTTTCATCTTTCAGTGTGCATAACATAAGTAGTCATGCTTCTTCCACACAGTGAAAACAACTTACGCTATAGTGAAGTGAACACTGGAAATGGATAAATGTCATAAACTGCAAAATCTTCCACTCTAGGCAACTAGGCTGGATTTTCATAGCAGCAAATATTGGCCTGATAACTCCGTTTTTGTTTTCATTCACTTGTCAAAAATGAGGCATATTTTGTCCTAACAGATTTGTTCCTTATAAAGTGTAGAATAGATAAAATAATACAACTCTGATAAAAACGTGCATCTTGCTATCCACTTTTGTTTGTTGTTGGTTCAAAAGCTTTTCTTTTTTATTATTTTATTTTGCTTTTCATGAGGGGCTTTGTAGTCCTTTTTTTTTACCTTTTTTTGTCATGCTTTCTTTTCTGTTCCTCTGACTAATATAAGATATTTGGATATACATTGAAACAACTCATTTCCAACATGCTAATTTCACTGTGCTCATACATGGTAAGAATAGCCCAGTAAGTATGTGTGTATGACTCTGGCATCAATACTGACAGCTTATCGCTACCTCACAGCGCGACCTAAACAAAGGCTTTATTTGTCTCGTTTTTGAGGATGGAAAGGATTCCCAAATAAAGGAAATGGGCTCTTAGTTTCTTCAGCATTAGGGAGGAAGACAAAGAAAGTGAGCGAAACAATCAGCGGAGACCCCGATGAACAATTTCAGCCTTATTTATTGGTTTTTGGGATTTCCACGGCTAATTTGCTGTGAAATGCAGCAATGGACATGGAGATAATTTCCTGAACAAAACCTCCAGTAATTAGTGTGTGGCCAGATTCTGGAGAGCATCCCCTGGTACAACTCCACTGGCTTCGGCTCAGGCCTGGCACAGAGACAAGAGCCAAAGCATCAGCTACTTTTATCCCATCCCTCTCTCCTTAAGATCCTGCTTCACCTCCACATCGCACTCCTCCTTCTCTTTGTCATTTCCTTTTGTCACATCTCTTCCCAGTCACAGTGAGTGATGTCTGCCAACTTGCTGTTAAAAATTTGTGAGCCGGATTCAGTATTTAATTTGCAAATACTATGGTGCATGCCTGAGGCTGACAGCACTGTTTCTCCATCATGAAATCATTATGTGGTGGAGATGAACGAGACGGACTATTTTGACAGTGAAACAGTACGGTGGAAAGTGAGGTTCCAGAATGGCTGATAAAAACAGCATCAAGCTTTTAAACCTGAATGAATTTAGAAAGAAAACATATTGGTGTAGACCTGAACAGAGCTAGAAGGAATCAACTTAATAACATAATCAAGTTTCAGTTTGGTTTTTTTTGTTTTTTGTTTTTAAATTTTAGTTAAATTCTGCTGTCCCCAGGTGGTCAAAAAACATTGTCTTATGTGTGTGTGTGTGTGTGTGTGTGTGTGTGTGTGTGTGTGTGTGTGTGTGTGTGTGTGTGTGTGTGTGTACTTGTTTCTGCTATACCGGTGGGGACTTTGACCTGACTATTTGCTATAAAGGTGGGGACTTGTCTTACGGTGGGGACCTAAAATGAGGTCCCCACGGGTGGCAACACCGTTTTCTTGGCCATATTGTTGTTAATAAACAATGTAAAAGTGCAAAAACGTTTGTTTAGGGTTAGACATTGATTTGGTGATGGTTAAGGTTAGGGTTAGGGTAAGGGTTAGGAGTTAGATATGAATGGGAGTCAATGGTAACTCCCCACCGGTATAGATAAACAAACATGTGTGTGTGTCTGTCTGTCTGTCTGTCTGTCTGTCTGTCTGTGCATGCTGAGTATTATTATTTTGTTGTTGTTGTTATTGTTTTGATGTAGCAGTCTTAACAGTTGGTTTGTTCTTTCCACAATGTGTTAAATAAGGGATATTATAGTGTTAATAAAACTGAGTTCATAATTTTCTATTCTAACCTATAATTTTTAATGATTATATATATGTACGTAGCCCTGCGACAGACTGCCGACCTGTCCAGAGTGTCCGCTGACTTTGCCCGAGTCAGCTGGGATAGGCTCCAGCACCCCCCGCGACCCCAGTGAGGATAAAGCGGTGTATAGAGATTGGATGGATGTTAACAGGGACCTCGCCAAAATATTTGATATCTGAGAATGCAAAGACACCAAAATCAGTAAAACTCTTCAGTTGCACTGTGTGCAAAGCATGTCCACAAGTTACATCAGTTTTTCTAGACATCAAATTATTTTTTATTTTTTCAAATAGCTTACTAGGACTGAAGTTTCTTATTTGTTAAGAACTTAAATGATTATGTTACTGTTTTTGTCTTAAAGGCTCATTATACTTCTTGTTCTCAGGTCTTACTAATTAAGTATGTGAGTAAAACGTGATCATTAGTAAGGGATACAACTGTTTAAACTGCAAGAACAACGATTATCGGAATTATTGTACTTTAAAGCAGTTTTTCCTTTGAGCATGTTTAAATATTATTGCTGCAGTGGATCAGCTGGAAGTAGATGAATGATGGGAGTGTCTTGATTGGTTGGTTGAACGAGTGACTGCTTGGAGCTGAATAAAACAGGGCAGGGGGGTCTTGGTGAACATCTGCAAACTGCCTTGGTGGAGGCCAGCTCCCCTCTTCCTCCTTAAGCTCTCTGTCTCTACTGTGGCCAATTAAGTGAATTTCAGCAAAAGAGCATTTTATTAGTATTTGCCCACAGACGCAGAACGCGGCCATATATTCTTCCTTTGAGCGCTCTGGAAAACAAATTGGCACATTAACTGGTGAATGGCTGGAAGAGGCTCTCCTGCCCATGCCTCCAGGGCTGGCCGGGGGACCTGCAAGTGTGCCGATTCAGAGGCAATCTCTCAGCTTTATCATTCAGCATGACAGTATGGGGCTGGAGCTCAGGACTCAGATGGGGGAGACTGATGCCAGATGTCATCCATTAGCTCATTCTCTCTGTCTCTCCTCTCTCTACATGCACAAATACATATGCACGCCCTCCAACATTGACTCCCTCTGTTCCCTTTGGCAAGCCCAAGCTGTTTGCTTTTGTGGCCTGACGAGCCCTCTCTATTTATCTGTTATTACATTGGAATTGTCAGATCCAAAAACCAAGAGGGGACCTGCAGTTTGTGCCAGCACTGTTGGCTGAAGGTCGGTGTCTACTGCCGCTCCTCTCCTCTTCGACCCCCTCCTTTCATTCACACTCACTCCCTCTATCGATCAACTTCAATCTGATGTGAGAAAACCACACAAACTGTGTGTGCACTGCATGTGTGTGTGTTTGTGTTACACTTCAGATTCCAGCTCCATTTGCATTAGAAGCTAACTGACTTTTCGCCTCCCACCATCCTGCCTGGGTACATCTCCCCCCCTACAGCACTGCATCAGAGGGGCTTTCAGCAGTGCTAATGAGGATTAGCATGTTTGTGTTGTTTATATGTGTGTCACCCTAATCCTTTTAGCAATAAGCTGTTTTGCAGGAAGTAGGAGTAATTTATGCATGGCACATGTTTCATTGGATTGTACATTGGCAGGATGGACACTTCACACAGACTGGAGCAAGTGTGTTGTTTGACAGTTAAAGATATCATCAATTAAGAACCCGCAACATACACATGCAGTACGTGTCTAAAGCCTACCAGCAACTGAAACCACAAGTGGTCTCTGGAAGTGAGTAGAACCACAGAAGTGAAGGTTTGGCACCAAACGTGGAAACAAAATTTAAGAAAAAACTTTCATGGTTTTAACGTCTCTGATGTGCTCTCTGCACTTGGTTCACTAAACATGAATTTGTTGTGAACTTGAGCAGCGGTGAATAGTGCCCTGAATGATTGTTTACTATAAAATGCATATTTTTGCAAATGTGGTCATCAATTCCTGTGTTACTTGTTTAATAAAAATAATAGTATTCCATTTTATTTGAAGGTGCCTTTCTCAGCATTCAAGGACACCGTACAGATATATACATATATACACAAAATACACATTAAAAAAAACACAGTAAACAACAACACAAGAGACGGAGAAAATGGCGTCAGACAGAGTAGGCAGTCTTGTATACATGCGCTTTGAGTTGAGATTTGAAATGGGGGAATGAATCGATGTTTCTGGGTTGTGGTGATCATGAATTCCAGAGACAAGGGGCAGAGTGTTCATGTTCAACACCCATGTTTAGACCTAAGTGTAGAGAGCAAACATCATGATTGTTTGAAGAGTTTTAGGTGATGTGATCAAAGAGTCCTGGGAGTGTACGTCACAGTCACATGTATGCTACATGTAGGACTAGTATTGCTCTGAGAAAAAAAAACTAAATGGCCACACTATCAACATCAGGGCATGTGTTACATGTTTTTGAGACCTAACAGGCAAACATTTCTCCACAGAACTCAAACTATAGTGGGGCAGTATGGGGCAGTGTGGGGCAGCGTGGCTCAGTGGGTAGAGTGGCTGTCTTGGAACCGGAGGGTTGTCGGTTTGATCCTTGGCCTGGAGAGCTCATGTTGAGGTGTGCCTGAGCAAGACACCGAACCTCTAATTGCTCCTGATGAGTCGTGATTAGCGCCTTGCATGGCAACTTCCATCATCAGTGTATGAATGTGTGTGTGAATGTGATGTATAATGTAAAGCACTTTGGGTATCTTTCAGGTATAGTAAAGTGTGATATAAATACTTACCATTTATAGCAGAGAAGAAAACACTTTGTCAGTGAGCAGCCAGGATCACCCAACCTTCATGTGGAGACTTATCACTGGTGATGAGAAGTGGGTCTTCAGCTCTGACTCAGAGACCAAACAGAATATTTCACAGTCATCTGAGACTGGACAGGATGAATCAGGTTGTTGTTTTCTTCAGTTATTATTATTCACATGGTTGTACAGCAGGAATTGGTCCCTCGGAGTCAGACTGGCATGGCAAAGATTCTACGATAACTTCCTGAGGTGTTTGAAGGAGAACGCTGAAGCAACCTGAGCTGTGGTATGCAGGTGCTCAAATACACTGTGCACCCCAATATAGCACAACTATCAAGCACAGGGTTTTTGATCACAATAATACAATCACTTGCATTTCACTCTACTAGCTGAATGTGGCTCTCTGCGACCTCTTCCTGTCCCTCAAAACGAAAATCTATTTGAGGAGTCGCAAACAGGATCTTGAACAATAACACATTTACAGTGAGGAATTTTACATTTTTAAACTGTGTGACAACAAAAGACCAAAAAGATAATGGTGTCCTTGGTGAAAATGTGTGTTCCTTAAATTAGCTAAAGAAGTATTTTTTTGTTTGTTTTTTTGTTTCTTGAATGACTTGATCTCTCCAAAAGGCAGAAAGACAAAGGCATATATTTAATTCTTCAATCACTTCTTTTTTTTTAAATTTTCTTTACTTTTTTCAATCTTTCACAGAAAGAAAAGGGCCCAAAGCCAAAGTTTGAGCACTATGAATGGTCAGAACTTCCTAACACCCTTTTAGCAAACGTCACAGGTCTGTTTCACAGTTTTTCAGTTCTTGTTTGGGTGTGTGTGTGTGGGGGGGGGTTGTGGATTCTTCCTGCAACAAGGTTCTAGTTCTGTGAAACTTTCAGGTGGTTTCATATGCTCTAGTCTTTGCATCCACAGATTTTCAAATATGTTTAGGCTGAGGGACTTTAGGGCAATGATAACATTTTAAACTTGTGCATCATTCCTTCTACCACTGAAATGTTCTGTATGCCACTGGTCACAACACAAGTCAAGGTACAGTGCATCCAGAAAGTATTCACAGCGTTTCACTTTTTCCACATTTTGTTATGTTACAGCCTTATTCCAAATCGGATTCAATTATTTTTTTCCCTTAAAATTCTACACATAACACCCCATAATGACAAAATGAAAAAAGTTTTTTTTGAGAGTCTTGCAAATTTATTAAAAATAAAAAACAAAGAAATTACATGTACATAAGTATTCACAGCCTTTGCCATGAAGCTCTAAATTGAGCTCATGTGCATCCTGTTTCCACTGATCATCCTTGAGACGCTTCTACTGCTTAATTGGAGTCCACCTGTGGCAAATTCAGTTGATTGGACATGATTTGGAAAGGCACACACCTGTCTATATAAGGTTCCACAGTTGGCAGTGCATGTCAGAGCATAAACCAAGCATGAAGTCAAAGGAATTGTCTGTAGACCTCCGAAACAGGATTGTGACGAGGCACAAGTCTGGGGAAGGGTACAGAAAAATTTCTGCTGCTTTGAAGGTCCCAATGAGCACGGTGGCCTCCATCATCCGTAAATGGAAGACATTTGGAACCACCAGGACTCTTCCTAGAGCCGGCCGGCCATCTAAACTGAGCAATCGGGGGAGAAGGGCCTTAGTCAGAGAGGTGACTAAGAACCCCATGGTCACTTTGTCAGAGCTCCAGCGTTCCTCTGTGGAGAGAGGAGAACCTTCCAGAAGGACAACCATCTCTGCAGCAATCCACAAATCAGGCCTGTTTGGTAGAGTGGCCAGACGGAAGCCACTTCTTAGTAAAAGGCACATGGCAGCCCGCCTGGAGTTTGCCAAAAGGCACCTGAAGGACTCTCAGACCATCAGCAAAAAAATTCTCTGGTCTGATGAGACAAAGATTGAACTCTTTGGTGTGAATGCTAGGCGTTTTGTTTGGAGGAAACCAGGCACTGCTCATCACCAGGCCAATACCATCCCTACAGTGAAGCATGGTGGCGGTAGCATCATGCTGTGGGGATGTTTTTCAGCAGCAGGAACTGGGAAACTAGTCAAGATAGAGGGGAAGATGAATGCAGCAATGTACAGAGACATCCTGGATGAAAACCTGCTCCAGAGCGCTCTTGACCTCAAACTGGGGCGGCGGTTCATCTTTCAGCAGGACAACGACCCTAAGCACACAGCCAAGATAGCAAAGAAGTGGCTTCAGGACAACTCTGTGAATGTCCTTGAGTGGCCCAGCCAGAGCCCGGACTTGAATCCAATTGAGCATCTCTGGAGAGATCTGAAAATGGCTGTGCACCGGCGCTCCCCATCCAACTTGATGGAGCTTGAGAGGTGTTGCAAAGAGGAATGGGCAAAACTGCCCAAAGATAGGTGTGCCAAGCTTGTGGCATCATATTCAAAAAGACTTGAGGCTGTAATTGCTGCCAAAGGTGCATCAACAAAGTATTAAGCAAAGGCTGTGAATACTTATGTACATGTGGTCTCTTAGTTTTTTATTTTTAATAAATTTTCAAGAATCTCAAAAAAACTTTTTTCATGTTGTCATTATGGGGTGTTGTGTGTAGAATTTTAAGGGAAAAAATGAATTGAATCCGATTTGGTATAAGACTGTAACATAACAAAATGTGGAAAAGGTAACGCGCTGTGAATACTTTCCGGATGCACTGTATGATGTTTTCATGAAAGTCTGCACCCTTTTCTTTAAACACATACTACCAATCTAAAGTCTGGACACACCTTTGCATTCAGTGGTTTTTGTTTATTTTCTCAATCAATCAAGTGCCATGCCATTCAGCGTCGGCGATTGTTTCTCTCCAGCTCCACCGATCTTTTGCTCTCTGAATTGTGACTGTTGTCCATTCCATGTGTCTGCCTCTAATTGTTCCTCTAAATATTTTTTACAATGTAGATTTATACTGAAGACAACAAAATTATAAAATAATGCATATGAAATTATGTTGTAAACAAAAAGTGTTAATCTTCCATTTTAATCTCCAATGTAGACAATAATACAAATAACTAGTAAGCATGAATAAGAAGGTGTGTCCAAACTTTTGACTGGAAGTGTACCTTTGCTCATTGCAGCCAGTCCTGTTTTAACTTCATCATCCTACAGAACTTTCTCAAATTTCTAAAAGGCATCAGGGTGGTTTACAAGTTTAGTTGCAAACTCCTGGGACTGCATTTTGTTTTGAGGACACAGGAAAGGTTTTCTTTTGATGAATCTACCGCAAAGGTCATATTTGTACAGATGTCACTGCACAGCAGAACAGGGGGATACCACTCCATTGTCTAATAAGTCTTTTGGAATTTTTTTTTGGCAGTCAAACTGGGGCTTGATTTGCTTTCTAGCAATCCAATGAATCATTCTCTCAGAAAGTTTTCTTCTTCTCCAGACCTCAACTTGACCTTTTGTTGTTTCTGTTAACTGCCATTTCTTAATTGCAAGAGGAAAACACTACCTAAACTATGTGGGCATCAGTTATTTTAATTTTCTTGCAATGTGATAGGCAGGTGCTTAGAGGAGCCGGTAGCTACTGATTGTTGTGAAAATGGTCAGACTATTTTTTTTTTTAAATTAAAATTTAGATCACCTGACCTTTCCTTACAATGACAGTGACCCAAACAAGCTCGTGATCTCAGTAAAAGTTATCTGAGAGCTCAAATTCCACGAGGTACCTGATCTTTTGCTTGTCACTGTCCATATGTTCTTTTATCAGTACATAGTAAACAAGGTTAAAAACTTCTAAATTACCCCATGACCTTTGTACCAATTTATGGGCTGTCAGAAGAGAAGGGGGAGGAGGGAATGTAATTTAAATGTAAGGATCATAATCAGGCATTCTCTTCGGGAAGATATTCATTGTTTTGCACTTGGTTAAACATAGACATATGCATCAAATAGCTGTGTGACAACTTCTACACAGCTGTCCAGTCACAGCAAGAAGTAAGTGTTACTGTCAGGTCAACTGTTTAGAAAGTTACAGAAACATACAGATGTAGCTCCTTTTGTATAATAATTACAACATGATTTGAGATGATGATCAATAACCGCTTTAAAAGATTTCAGTCATAGTTTTTCATAGTAATCTGATTGCATACTTTTGTCTTCTAAGGCTTATTTCCACGGCGCATAAATTACAAATATGTCTTGTTTTTTGCTACAGTACAGCTATACATGTTGAAAACCTGTCACAGCATCTGGATAAGCTGCTAACTGAGGTCAAGACACTTCTTAGAACTGGACTGGGACAAATGTGCATTAAATGTTGACTCGAAGGATAAGTGTCAGACCTCAAAAGTGTGTCTAGGACAAGCAAGAGTCACACCGATCACAGAGCTATGACGATTGATTTTTATACATCATTATGCAAACAACCTGTACATACAATACAGACAACCCGGTAACAATACAAGCCATTTGCCCTCCCTAAAGACAGCTTTTTAAAGAATCAGAAGGATGAACCAGAGCAAACACATTTGTTTCATTTGTCCAGGTTTATCATTTGATTGAGAAGAAGGAGTCAATCACTGTACCGGATCAGAACATTCATAAGAAAGCACTCCTTACATGGAGACCTAGAAGGCACTGGGTATGGGACCCAGCTCTGCAGGCCAGTCTATGAGGCCTGGTGGTAGCTGGAGGAACGGTGCCAGGGCTGGGCAGTGGGCCCTTCCAGTGTCAAGCCCTGTCAGTCAGTGCATGCTGCTGCTCCCAGGGCTTTCATCCTCTCCACAACCCCGACCGTCTCCTCCTCCAGTCCCCACAGGCCCATCAAAGGCTGATTTTCCACGCCGGCGGGCCAGCCGGGGAGGCTCGCGGCCAGGGACAGGTGGGAGGCAGAGGAGGCAGGGGAAAGCTGAGGAGGCCGGTGAGCCAGCATCTGAGCTCGGGGAGGGTGCTGGGATCCAGCCAGTAACTGAACTGAAAATAGTCCTACCCTGACACACAGGGATGGAGGTGCATGTGGCTCCAACGGCACACACACCTTGCACCAACAAACACATAGACCACTAAGCCATTAGATTTTAATGGGATCTATTCATTGATGTTATGGCAGTCCTGCATCAATAAAGCATTAAAAAATGTTGAGATGACACACTTCATGAATCAGTTTAACAACATGCTATTTCGGCATCTGCAGTGGACATAACTCCATATGGATTTTATAGACATATACAGTACACAGTATTCTGCAATAAAATGTAGGCAACATCTGAACAGACAAAGGGACATAACTTGAAATAATAACATCGAGAATTTGAGCCTATCTTAGATTTGCTCTTGTTTCAGCCTGACAAATAAGGACAGAACCAGTGTCCAGCCCCCACAAAGGGTTAAACCTGTATCACACCTGTGAGGCCACTCAAGCCATCGAACCTATTTTCCTCCTGGTCTCCCAGTCCCACGTCCTTTTTAGATTTTAAACTTCCCCTGCCACCTTCCATTTTATGCTGGTGTAAATGAGTTCCCCCACAAAATCTATAGTGCGTCTTTAAAAAGCGATAACTCTCATGGCGGTGCCGTGACATTGACCCCCCTAGCAGGGCAGTTCCGGTTCAGTGCCCAGGCCTCACGCTCACCAAGCACACACAAACACATACACGACACACACATATGTTCTCATATATCCACACATTCACACACACCAAGGCAGACCCCAGGTGCACCAAGAGGAGCAGTTAAATTTCATCATTACCCTTTCTTCCCCGTGTTGGGGCTTTTTATAGGGCCTTTTTACGGCCCGCTCTGAAGGTGCCACTCTGGTCCCAATGGTGCACGGGAGAGATAGATAGATGGAGAGGGACATGGAGAGGGGAAGATGAGAAGGGAGGGCGGGAGAGGAAGAATGGGAGGTAAAGGAAGGAGATCTGTACTAGAGGGGGATGTGGCGGAGGTGGGAAGGTGAGAAAGAAGCACGCATGAACACCCATGAACATGCCCACTGTCAGGCATACAAGCAAAGTAAGTAGGGCACTGGGGAGCGAGAAAAAGAGAAATGGCACAAAAAAGACTTGGGTGGTGGGGGGTGAGAAAGAACGGAAGGGAGCAAGGGAGAGGGAGAGAGAGGACCATCACTTGTCAGTGTGACTGCTGCCTGATATAAAAACAGTGGCGAGGGTGGCGGATAAGGCGGATGATGAATGGGCTGGAGACACTCATCCATCCCACTGAAGGATTTGCGGCCAGGGAGTCGTGTACAGACACATCTAAGAAAGAAAGGACTCTCTCTGTGTGTGTGTGTGTGTGTGTGTGTGTGTGTGTGTGTGTGTGTGTGTGTGTGTGTGTGTGTGTGTGTGTGTGTGTGTGTGTGTGAAAAGGAATGTTTTCTATGTGTTTTAGAAAAGTGGACTGATGGTAAGGAGATAGGACAAGGCAGAAATAAGGTGTTAACTATAAAACTGAATACATCAGAGTGTATGCTTACAGTTAGCTTGTCGGTACACGTATATGCATGCATACTGGACTTGCTTGTGTGGATACTTCTATGACAGACCCCTCTCTAGCAACCCAGCGATGACAGGCCTCTGCTCTGGAAGATGTATGACAACGCTGCTGTCTAACTCTGTACAGCCCCATCCATATCCCTCACTGTTATCACCACTGTCCAACTCTGTTTTATAGCACCAAACAGTGGCCATAATGACACTAGGACTCTGAACATGTCATAGTGGAGTACATCAATTGGTAAACATACATACTTGCTTCAGATACACTTGTACATTATTGTTCTAATTTTTAAGGAGCTTTAATAGAGGTTGGGCTGCTAAAGCTAGACTAAAAGCTGGATAAAGTGTCACATCTGTTTAACATGTGTTTTGATGTACATGTCCCATTGTCATGTGTTTGTGTTTTGCTAAAGACAAATTTTTCAAAATATTCTGTTGTTTTCTGTTGACAGTGTTTTCTAGCACAGAGTCTAATGTGAAGGAATGTGGTGACAAAGTGATATACATGGTTGTTTTGGTAACATCTTCTTTTAATGTACTGTTGAATTTCATCTATTTTAGAATAGCATTTGTATGTCATTTGTAATTCTGGTAAAAAAAAATTAAACTTTGTCCTCCACAGTTAATGAAACTCAATTTGCAATTTTTTAGGCAAATTTTAAGGAGGAAGCTCTCAATAGCTCACTTATCTGTATAAATACAGTTTTAAGTTTTATTGATTTTTTTTGTTGTTGGCTCAGTTTTGTTTTTTTGTTTGTTTGTTTTTAATATTCCGCATATGTGTGGCATTGTAACCAATGTCTAATGTGCATCTTTGAGGTAGGTCTTATGTTTGATCCCCTTCTAAGTGCATTGAGTTAATAATCCTGTGAGACAGCCGTATTAAATATCCTCTGGTGATAGAAAAGATCGACCTTTGAAGATTAGTACACCTTCTTGTAGAGGTATTTTCTATCCAAGAAATTATTTTTGTAAGGCTGAATGCGCATCGCAAAAATTGTCTTTTGTTTGGATGATCACTCTGTTCATCAAACATTCACACCAGGGTGAGATAACTGTTCATACTTTTTGTTCATGACCACCCGAGAATGTCTCCTTATCTTTTAGTGACCCCCTCATCGAACACCACTGCTAGTATTAAAATTTGCAGTTAACTAGCACTGTGGTCCATGGTCCCCTGAGTACTAATCTGAAGAGTTTTCTTTCCATCTTTTCTTTAGTGCCAGAATCATTCCACATTTTCCACAAGTAGCATCCAAACCAAACTAGCAAATTTCAGTCAAATTTATTCAAACACCTAAAATGATAAACTATTTGAAATTGAAATGACTTTTTCAGTGCTGTCCTCATTACAAATTACAATTTAAATCTTTCTACTGTGATATGTTCTATCCAAAACTTCTGATACAACCTCTAGGAGGTGATATTGAGGTCCGATGTCGTTCGGTTGTATGCAGAAAGGTTTATGTATGTTGGTGCAGTAAACAAATGCAAATGATATTTTACTCATACTGGATTCACACTGGGCTTCACAGTGGCCTAGTGGTTAGCACTTTCGCCTTGCAGCAAGAAGATCCCCGGTTGAAATCCTGGGTTGGGCCTGGGATCTTTCTGCATGGAGTTTGCATGTTCTCCCTGTGCATGTGTGGGTTTTCTCCGGGCACTCCGGCTTCCTCCCACAGTCCAAAATTGTGCTGAGGTTAATTGATTACTCTAAGTTGTCCGTAGATGTGAATGTGAGAGTGATTGTTTGTCTGTATATGTAGCCCTGTGACAGACTGGCGACCTGTCCAGGTTGTCCCCTGCCCGAGTCAGCTGGGATAGGCTCCAGCACCCCCCGTGACCCTAGTGAGGATAAAGCGGTGTATAGAGAATGGATGGATGGATTCACACTGCCTCCATCACAATACCCTATGTTCAGTTTTCTCTGCTTTGACTATTCGAAATGCCAGCCAGTTGAGGGAAGGTATTACAATGTTCAGCAGTGCTACAAACTCATCTGAGCCCTTTGTGTCAGTGTATAGTTTCAGGCAGTGTGAGAAGTGGTTGAATCACATTTTAGTCTTTGGTTTACCCTAACTATATGTGCTCCATGCTCAGAAAATGTACAAACCTGTGTACTTACCTCAACCTTACTTGACTCAGCTCAGCTGCTGCTGATACCAGCACTTGTACACTCATGCTGCTCATAGTACTTCTTGTAAATATAGTCTGTAGACTGATAAATATTGAAGACATTGCTGGGGAGCATCAGAGTTCACCAGATTTTTTGAAGCTCTAAAATCCAGCTGTAGATCTATTTGGGTGTTATCCTGTGGACACTATTCCTGGTTGTGTAAAGACTTTGTAAGGGCCCAGTCACTAATGCCACCATCACAAAGTGGTTGCTGTCACTGTTAGACAATGTGGTATCCACTGGAAGTGATCAGAAATTTCTCTCTGTAGCAGGTCAAATTAGTTGTTTAAACTGAGGACATGAACAATTTGCCTACAACTATTAAATAGGATTTGGTTGTCTGGTTAGTATGTTCAGCTCTTTGGCTCCTGGGCTTTCCAAGAGAAGTTCAGGCACACTGTTACCGCTTAGCAGTGCCAATGTCAGTGCCTTGTGTCTTTTGCCAGCCTCAGCAGGTGCCGGTCCTCAGCTCGCACCCCATGCCCCGGGTCTTTGCAAACTCCCCCATGTGCATATGCTCCGTATGGTTCAAGTACTGACGCCAATTTTCCACCATCTGCCTGTGCCCTGTACTTACACACAGAGGCAAGGGCTCCACTGGATAGCGACCGCCACCCTTCACCTTGTCGGAGCAGAGAAATTTCAAATGTTAACTTGCAGCCTGCAGGAGCAGAGAGTGATCCGCAACCTCCATGCTGAGGAACCAACCGAATGTGCTCATGTTGAGGGGTGGAGCATGAATTCACCTCTACCATTTCTTTTTCTTTCCCCTTTTTCTTCTCCCTGCTCTGTCCTCCTCTCTCAGCTTCCTCTCTTCCATGCTTCTGTTCTTTCCTCCCTCTCTTTTTCCTTCCTCTGCCTCACACCATCTCTTCTCTTCATCAAGCTCTGTGCTTCCCCCTTGCTCGATCTTGCAAATGGCTGCCCGCCAACGGTTTGTCTGAGGAGAAAACAGATTTGAATGAAGAATGGAGACAAAAGAAGGAACAAAGAGGCAGTAAACGGCGTTAAACACAAAGAGACGTATGTCTGTTGGAGATGCACAGTTCGTATGTGAGTGTGTTTTGTTATGTGTGTGTGTTCATGGGTCTTTACTGTATGGTGGGCAGCAGTCCAAGACTAGAGGGTAATCCTTTACCCAGGGTTTACCGCTGGGAATGTCAGGAATAAGTCAATCATGATGATGCATGCACTCTGCTGACGACATGTACGAGTGTTCAAAGAATATCTAGGGCTTGCAGATGTGCCAGAACCCTGCTTCTGCGACATCAGGGTGCAGTTTATGATGATAGGCAGATACACACACACTCACACACACACGCGCGCATGCACACGCACGCACACGCACGCACATACGCAGACACACACACGCACACACACACATAAAGCCATGGAGGCAAGGCCAGATAAGCAGATTATTTGAAAGAGGCATTATTCACCATATGAATGCAATAATTGGTTTCATTATTTGGTGGGAATTTCAGCAACACTAAATGAAGCATTAGATAGCATTTGGTTCCCCAAAGCAGGCTGGAGTTGTGCTCTCAGCTCGCCCACCATGGGCCTGCATTTATATGATGTGTTTTCTGGCCCTTATCTCAAATCACAGCAAGCGCAGCAGCTTCTGCTGCTGCTTTTATTTGTTTTAAGGTGGTGTTTCAGTGTAAGAATTCAATATTTTGAGGATATTTGGTCTATTTATTCATCCAGTGTGTGTGTGTGTGTGTGTGTGTGTGTGTGTGTGTGTGTGTGTGTGTGTGTGTGTGTGTGTGTGTGTGTGTGTGTGCTCAGGTGCTGCCTATACTTGTGGGGACCAAATGTCCCCACAACTGTAGGAAAACCGAAAACAATGTCACTTGTGGGGACCTCATTTCGGTCCCCACAAGTGACAAACAGTGTTTTCTTGGCCATGTTGTTGTTACTGAAAAAAGTAAAAGTGCAAAAACGTTTCTTTAGGGTTAGGCATTGTTTTGGTCTGGGTTAAGGTTAGGGTTAATGGTTAGATATGAATGGGTGTCAATGGTGTGTCCCCACAATGATAGAAAAACATAGTGTGTGTGTGTGTGTGTGTGTGTGTGTGTGTGTGTGTGTGTGTGTGTCCTGCTTTATGTGTGTGTATATTCTCTCTGTCAGGGAAACAGTGGTGGGCGGGCTGAGAGGTGGGGAGGCCTACTTTAACGGTCTTTTGAAGGAGATAAATGGCTTACAGATGGCCCAATCAATATATTCAAATGAGACACAGAGTCTAGCAATGAGCATTGAACAGAAAGCACGGGGTGAGGGAGGTGGGGCCCAGACACCTCAGGTCATGACTAGACCACACAGCAGCAAACAGCAAAGTCAGATCAGGATATATATTAGTGAGGATAGTTTATGTTTTTGCTGTTGTTGTTGAATTAATTATAATTCTTTAACGCCCACCTAGTCTCATAAACTATGTTTGAAAATAAAATTATAATTTAACCGAATAGAAAAAACATAAAAACACAAGCACAAGTTTATGAAGAAGTCTGTTCTACTTCCAGAATTCGTTAAAGAACTTTTTTTATATACAACACCAGTGAAAGTGCTTTGCAAAGGGGATGCAAGAGCAAATACAGTGAATGCAAAATGCGTAGGGAAAGACCAAGGACTAAGATGTAATATGTGTCTGATTCCAGATCATAACCCTAACCCCCACAGGCCTGTAGGCACTAAGCATGATGAGTGCATCACTTCATCCCCTCTCTTCTTACCCTGATGCCCCCATCATTTTGGAACAAGGTAAATCTGAACTCATCAGACCACATCACTGACCACATTTGTTCCTCGAAGATGATGGTTTACCGAGTTCCCAGATAGTTCGACTGGTTGAGAGAGGGACCCATGAACAGGGGCTATAGTCCTGGGTTCAATTGCAGGTCCCTTGCTGCAGGTCTACCCCCTCTTCCTCTCTATATTTTCCTGTCTGCCTCTCTACTAACCAGTCCAATAAAGCCAACAAAAGGCCAAAAACAATAATTTACAAAAAAAGGAAGATGATGGATCTCCACTATCCCTCAGGTTTAAGTGATGTGTTGGATGGTTCTTAACTTGATTTTAGTAGTTTCAGAAATCTCTTTAGTTATTTTCTTTGCTTGATGGAGGCCAATAATTTGACCCCCTGAGACAGATTAACATCCTTTCCATGACCACAGGATATGTCTTCCAACATTTAAGAAATGAGAAGCTCCTCCCTGCATCATCCATCCATCCATCCTCTATACACCGCTTTATCCTCACTAGGGTCCCGGGGAGTGCTGGAGCCTATCCCAGCTGACTCGGGCGCAGGCAGGGGACACCCTGGACAGGTCGCCACTCTGTCACAGGGCTACATATACAGACACACAATCACACTCACATTCACACCTACGGGCAATTTAGAGTAATCAATTAACCTCAGCATATTTTTGGACTGTGGGAGGAAGCCGAAGCACCCAGAGAAAACCCACGCATGCTCAGGGAGAACATGCAAACTCCATGCAGAAAGATCTCAGGCCCACACCGGGAATTGAACCTGGGATCTTCTTGCTGCAAGACGAAAGTGCTAACCACTACTCTACTGTGCAGCCCCTTCCTGCATCAGCTAGGGTTAAACAAGTCGTTGCAGCTAAAACATATTCATCATTGCAGTAATTGTAATTATCCACCTCACCTATTTGCTTAGTTAAATCCAGGTGGTGACAGACCGTGCATATGTATATACATATATATATATATATATATATATATATATATATATATATATATATATATATATATATATATATATATATATATATGTATATATAATCAGGGACAGCTGGTATAAATGGGCTAACAGGGCTAAGCCCTCTCAAGCAAACACAAAAAGGATGAGAAAATTATTTTTTAAATAACTTATAACAGATTGTTTTCAGTTAAAGTGAAAACAAAGGTAGTAACACCACCAATCAGTCAAAAGAAAAACATAGAATATCTCTAAATGGGCTTATTTTTTACAGCCCCAGCAGATACAGTCCGCTTTCACACAAATAAAGGCTTTGTGAAGCATCGGGAGCTTTACCATTGTCTTGCTCAGGTTTGTTACATTCTGGGACCTAAATATTGTCCAGCAAAATGATTTCCAACCGATAAATCACAGTCAATTTGTAGTAGGATTGCAATCATGTGATTGTCAGCTGGTAAATGACACAGTGTTCACATCATGGTTACACCAACGCTGTGCCGGCAGCTATATTTAACCATGGAAAATCTTTAACAAATCCGTGGATCCAGATTATAAGCCACGTCACTGCCAAAATCTAATCACTTGGTCCTTGTGTCATTTCTGATCTTCCCTGACAATTTCCTCCAAATCTGTTGGTCCATCCATTATCCATTCTCTATACACCTCTTTATCCTCACTAGAGTCGCGGGGGGTGCTGGAACCTATCCCAGCTGACTCGGGTGAAGGCAGGGGACACCCTGGACAGGTCGCCAGTCTGTCACAGGGCTACATATACAGACACACAATCACACTCACATTCACACCTATGGACAATTTAGAGTTATCAATTAACCGCAGCATATTTTTGGACTGTGGGAGGAAGCCGGAGCGCCCGGAGAAAACCCACGCATGCACAGGGAGAACATGCAAACTCCATGCAGAAAGATCCCAGGCACACAGACAGACAGATTCACAAACGTCACCGATCGTCACGGGGCAGCATAGCTCAGTGGGTAGAGTGGCCGTCTTGTTGCCGGTTCGATCCCCGGCCCGTCGTGCTCATGTTGAGGTGTTCCTGAGCAAGACACCTAACCCCTAATTGCTCCTGGTGGGTTGTGGTTAGCGCCTTGCATGGCACCTTCCGCCATCAGTGTGTGAATGTGTGTGTGAAGGGGTGATTGTGATGTATCATGCAACCATTTACCATTTTACATAACTCCACCATTTTTTGGCTGAGTAATCAAAGAATCACCAAATCTGACAGTGACTACTTCAACTCCAACACATTTAGTCATGAATAATAAAAGTGTGGCTGACTGAGAAGCTCCTAGTTTAGTCTGTCCTCATGATAGGCATTTGTTTTAAGCATGATTTCTTTCACAGGTACACGTACAGTCAGCATGCTTGCAATGTGGTCTGTCTGTGAGGGTGAAAATTTTGGGCTGCATGGAGATATCCACAGAGGGGTTTGTGAGGTTTGCAGGGACCCTCATAGACTTGAAATTCACATGGCCCATATCGTTGTGGACAAGCAGATGCAGAAACAAATAGGTTAGTATGACTTTCATAGATGTGCAGCAGCTGTGTTCTGAGCTGTCATTTCTCTTGCCATTTTCATTTTTGTGTTCAGTGAATGAGGTCAATCAGGAGGTCTGTTTAGTGCTCTCAGCATGGCACAAGTGTGAACTGATCCATCCCATTAATGGATAGACAAGAATGAGCAGCAGCATTTTGAGTTGTGTTAAGTGATTTATGGAAAGATTTTCCACATTTCAGCATCAACACTCATTTAAAACCATCAAAGAGACTGAAAACACAGTTTGTTTAACAACATACCTTTTTGACACATTTTTCTCTACAATTTCAAATCTATTAGGGAACAAAATTAAATGTCCACATTAATAAAACCTTACTGCAATGACACCAAAGCTTGAAGAATAGCAACACTCATCAACAATAAACATAATCTGAGTGTTTTTCCCCACAAGATGTTACAAGAAGCTAAAGCTTGCTTCTTCCAGCTGTTTGGAATTATTGGCTCTGAGTTTGTTTGATACAGCAGCAGGATATACATGTGTGTTTGCAAAAAGAGAGACAGTTACACACATTTGCACACTGAACAGCAGCACAGATAGTTTAATACAATTTTTATAATTATAAAGTATTACAGATCATTCAGGACCAGGATCCTACCGCAGGTCACACTGTGTAGACCCACATGTCTTCACATTAAACAGGTGAACTCTCTCATGCACAGTCGCAGTTAAGTTTCCAACTGTTTAGGGCTATTTCCTCATAGTTGATTACAACAGGTCTCAACAGGTCTTGATTTAGGTTAAACTATAAATTATCCTGACATGGAAAAAGGATTGATCAGGTGTAACAGCAGCTGTGTACATTTGTTCACCTCAGGCAAGTGAGATGACACACAGTCACAGTCTTTCAGATGCAGTTTAATATTTTGTCACATCATGGTCATCCTCAGTTTGAGTCCTAAACTTTCAGTTTCATTGTTTAAGAAATCATCCTGGGCTCTCAGTTATCTGGACAATTTGATCAACAGCTAATAGTTTAGTTTTGTACCTTACATTATGATGTATCATACATCCCTTGGTGTATTCACTGGTCTTGTGTAAATGACAAATATCACATGTGTACTGGGGTGCTGTCCGGCAAAATGGCCAGTGTGTGAATGCAGTTGTGAGAAACGATAAGGGGCCTGTATGTGAAAGGATCTGAGTTACAGAATACTGTCAGTGTAATGAATGATGAACCGAGCAATGCTCCATATCACGTGTGAAAGGGGCTTGATAGTCGGCCAAGCATATATAGAAGACATAGAGGATATCTGGATCACAGCAAATATTAATTGTAATAACTGGTAAATGTATCTGAATGGATCCACTGCAGCTGTACTACTTTGATTTCTGTGAGAAATAAGAGAATAACTTCTCTTTTGATCCACTTTTTGTCCAAGACAGAGAATTCTGGTTTCTAATACTTGCACAGTATCCACTATCACGTGCCATATGGTTCTGAGCCAAAAGATAATGAAAGACGATAACATAATACAGATAATGCTAGAGAGAATAACCCGTATCCCAAGAGATAAAGTTGTTTACTGACAAAAGCAGCTGGTTGAAAAATGGTTCAGGAGCAATTCAGACAATATGAAAAAAAGTAGTATAAATTAGAAGGGGGTGTAGGGGGTGGACATATGCCCAGTCCAACCAGCGCTTGAGGGTGGTAGTATTGGTCGGGGGGATTCCCTAGGGGTGGAAACATGGCTTCCCAGTCTGGAGATAACATCCTCGTGCTGGCTCCTCAGGAGAAACATAAAAATCCACCTAGACATTACCCAGGTATTTTATCATGCCCTATCAGATCCCATTCTCCCTTATCACGCTTTACACACACTTAAACACGGATACCCATTTCTGGACACATTGCTCACATTCAAATATGAGAGGAGTAGGGAGGAGGCCACGTTTTCTACAAGATGGTGCAGCTCTGGCGGGTTTCCTGCAGCAGCAGGGAGCTTTGTAATTTAACACTAGTGATAGAGCAACTGCATCCTTTTAATTTTTAGAAACACAGGCAGTAAAAAAATAGCCTCCTTATCCACAACTGTCTCTACAATGGTTATATTTATACAGGGAAAGAAAAGTAGTCACTTTAACAACGCAAGTCATTCTTCATATTTTGTGACGTATGTCATTTGAGCTACTGTGCTACATCAAAATAACAAAATCATGCTCCCCAACATTATTTTCATGTTTTTGGTGAGCAACCCCATTAAAGACTTTCTTCAAACATTATTTAAATTGAGATAGGGAGAGGAGTTCTTTCAGAGAATTATGATTTCTTTGTGCAATTCCACAAACGTTTCACATTTATGACTGTTTACAGTTTTAATCTATGGGCTACATAGCAAATAACCTTTAAAATGTTCAGAGCAGTGCTAACTGTTGAATAATATGCATTTTGCTACGTAGGAAACTTGATAACTGTCGAGGTAGAATTTGAAAGCGAAGGCCTTTTTGGTATAGACTGAGGTCAAAATGGAATGACTGAGGTTGTATCTGTAAGGGCCACAGGAAATATCAAATTGTGTATAGTGTGTTTTTGTAAATGTGTGTGTGCTGTGTCAAAAGGTCACATGTCACAGACAGCATTAACAATGGTCCATTTTGGAGGAGAATAAAGGCTGTTAAAGGCCCCCCTCACACCCTCCACGCCTCCCCACTCATCACCCAGCAGTCTGCTTCAGGCTCCAGTCTCTCCTTGACCTTTGACCTCAGGTACAGCCAGGTGTTGAACAACCCCCCACCCCCACCTCCACCCATCCCTTACAATCTGCACTCACCCTTCTTGCCACCCTCCTACCACACACACACACACACACACACACACACACACACACACACACACACACACACACACACACACACACACACACAGTCTGGGGGGGTGGGGGGTGGGGGTGAGAGGCCGCTTCAAAGCCAGACTCTCTCTTGACATTGCTTCCATTTCTGTCAGCTGCACACACGAGCCATGTGGATACACACTCACTTGCACTCACACACAAACACACACAGGCTCAGGCATACACATGTTTACATAAGAAACTCAGAAACAAATCGTTTTTCACATGCACACATATATTAGCATGCATGCAAACATATAAAACCATATGCATATGCAAACATACACATACTGAACTCATAAAGTCTAAACACTTCAGTGCTGACATCAGCACTACATCATATTCCACAGCTATTTACAGCACAAAAAGCACCATAAAGCAAATGATAGTTTTATTCATGTTTTTTTAAGATATCCAATAAATAGCATACAGCCACACAAATGAATCAACACACTGTATACACATGAAGTCAGCTCACATATAAACATCTGCACACATATACACATTGTCCACACACACACACACACACACACACCCTCAGAGGGGTTTTAAAAAATTAGAGTAGCTCGAGTGGGAAAACAGTGTCCATTTGTCTTTGGGATAATATGAGTGTGGCTGCATTAGAGACAAATAGCATCCACTTCCATTTCCTTTATCACTGTCAGGCCAATTAATAGGCCAAGGATCCTGTTACTGAGTTACTAGATGGAGGCAACACATGCACACACGCACACACAAACACAAACACAAAGAGAGCTCTTTCAGCTGCTGACCTTGGCTGCTCCTCCCAACACAAAAGACCCCAGAGATGGATGCCTCTTTGGAGAGCACTGGCTCTCTCGAAGGGTACCATTGCTGTCATCCCCCAGACACACACACACACACACACACACACACACTGTGTATTCCTATCATTGTGGGGATCTACCATTGACTCCCATTCATATCTAACCCCTAACCCTAACCTTAACCCAGACCAAAACAATGCCTAACCCTAAAGAAACGTTTTCGCACTTTTACTTTTTTCAGTAACAACAACATGGCCAAGAAAACACTGTTTCCCCTCATGGGGACCCAAATGAGGTCCCCATAAATGACATTTCTTTTGGTTTTCCTATGGTTGTGAGGACATTTGGTCCCCACAACCCCTATATTTACCTACACACACACACACACACACACACACACACACACACACACACACACACACACACACACACACACACACACACACACACACACACACACACACACACACCACACACACACACACACACACACACACACAGAGAGAGAGAGAGAGAGAGAGAGAGATACTCGTACAACAATCGTGCAAGTGAATTCAAGTGTTTGGTTAATTTTGTAGCTCCAGAATCATGCATTATTTCCATCTCAAACTCAAACAGTCTAATTTGAAGATGTACAGAGTTCTGACTACTGACAGTCTCAATCTACAAAAGGTGGTATTAATCTTAAAAAACTGGCTTAAATGACACCCAGCATTTATCAGTCATATAGATTACAATGTCACCTGAGTGTCGTCTGGAGGACAGATCCAGCCTGGCACAGCCATACGTTCTCCATTAATACACACACATTTTATTATTAGGATTATTAGTCAAGCTGACAAAGCATAATCCTAGACTGTCTCATTGATGTGTACACAACTACAGTAACTGATTCCCACCATGTTTTCCAATCCTGACATTTTAACTGAGTAGTATTGTGCAATTCAATATCTATGCTTTTCTCATGAACACTATAGATGTCACTATGGTGTCTACCATTCTTGTTTTTAACTGATTAAATACAGTTCAGATAATATTCTTGTGTCTCATTTAACATTTATGGAATGATTTTCAGTTGAATGAATATTTATTTCTTTATTGTTTATTGTTGGGGCTGCACAGAGACTTGGTGGTTAGTACTGTCGCCTTGCAGCTAGTAGATCTCCGGTTCGTGTCCCGGCCCGGGATCTTTCTGCATGGAGTTTACATATTCTCCCTGTACATGTGTGGGTTTTCTCCAGGTTCTCCAGCTTCCTCCCACAGTCCAAAAACATGCTGAGGTTAACTGGTAACTCTAAATTGTCTTGAGGTGTGAATGTGAGTGATTGTTTGTCCCTATATGTAACCCTGTAATAGACTGTTACCTGTCCAGGTGTCTCCTGCCTTCACCCTCAGCCAGCTGGGATAGACTCCAGCCCCCCATGACCTTAATGAAGATTAAGTGGTGTGCAAATAACGGGGGCTTTATCGTAGTTTTTGAAGACTGACATGTATTTTTCATACCAAAAGTTAGAACATTCATAGTCAGCAAATCAACTATCTGCCAGGAGGCAGTCATGTGTGCAGCAGGCGGGATGTGAACACAGATTGCTCTGTAAGACAGCAAGCTCACTGGAATTTATTACTTAATGCCACCTAGTCTTTTGTTGCTATTTGTCCTAGCGGAAGCACAACCTGTTCAAAACAAATATAATGATCTTTGACATTGCCTAATTTGGAACATCTTGTCTTCGTTCTTGCCGTTACTTTTCTTTAAGAACTTACACAGGCTTTAAATATCGCTGCCCTTCCTCAATCTATAACATCTGAGCATTTCACTCTGACTGTATCATATTATGGACAATGCTTTTTTACTCCACTTCCTGCCAAAGCTCCAAGTTGTTGTACAACAAAGCATTTCAAACTATAAGCAAAATGAATGATTTGCCCCAACTATGCCAGTTCAATGACCAACTGTTCAAGAAAATACATTTTATAAGAGATACTGTGCATTTCTATGCTTAAGTAGTCATTTGGATTTAGGACTGAGAGTCAGAGACCAGGGTAGAGAAGTCAGAAAATACTAAGGAATAAACCAACTGCTTCACTTAGCTGATTAAATGGCCTCGTCAGTTGACATCTATCACATAATTATGTTTTGGATTGGGCAAACTGCACCTACTACAACACCAGGAGGTGTGAATCATCCATTCTGATCATTGATAAACAGACAGTAACTCAAATTTCATTGGCAACTGTCAAATTCATCATATCAAATTGTGTAATAGACATGCATGTCCATTACTGGATATTATGTCAGTGTCATGTTTTCCTTAATGAGGCATGCTATATATATATATATATATATATATATATATATATATACATACATTCTCTGACAAATTCAACCAAGTAATGTTTTACTCAACCCAACCTAATATGTTTGGTGCTGGCTGAAATGAGGCTGAAAACAAAAAGTCTAAAAAGAAAGTAAAAGAAGAGCACAGGACACAACCCCCATTCTCCTAGGTGACAGTCCAGTCCATTTTGGGTCGCTGGTGAATATTATACAGTGTTCAGGGCATTAATTTATTTACTCATTTATTTACCATGGACCAGTATTTATTTAATTAGCAAACTGATACCACACATGCATGAGTGCGTAGGCTTTTCTACCTCAGACACAACAACCCCACACTCACATTCTGTTAACACACTGATGAGCTTGATATTCAATCAATGAAGATTAACTTGGTTAACTTGCCTAAGGTAAGTCTCCTCTGTCCGCTGCTTTTTCTGAAGGAAGAATCCCAAATACGATTATGCAGAAGAGGAAATTATGCCAAGATGAGTAGAGCTTAATATATGGTAATTATTTGACAGGATATACTTACACAGCGATTAGCATATCTCCAAGACAAGACAGAGATAGAGAGTGGAAGGAGAGAAGAGGGAGGGAGCAAGACGATGGAGGGGAAGACGAGAGCTACCTGATAAGGATTTCTTTCTGTCTCTCTTTGACAGGGTGTGGTAGGAGACTCTGTGTAGGCAAACTGTTCTTCCATATGTACCTTCACTGATAAGCCATCTCTATAGGGGCTGGGCCAATGCTAAGCAGGCCTGACGTGCCCAGAATACCAGACAGACAGCTCATGCCACACGTATCATTCATTACAACATGTGTGCAGATGCCGCCACACACACATGATAGCAGCTGTCGTGCACAGACAGAAAGGTGTGGTGTGTGAAAAAAAATTCAGGTATGGCATTTAGCTGACATGCAAAAACACAGACACAGTGAGAGAGGGAGAGAGAGTCAGCTAATATCCCTCTTCACAATACATGACTGAACATTTGCTGAAACACCCGATACAGACACAGTGCAATCCATTACCATGTGTTTGTGTGGCGGTGTAGTACATACATCTTACTGTCTGCCTCCGTGTCCTATCGGCCCAGCCCTGCCAATACTCCCACTGAGGAGAGTATATTTGACTAATGCATATCAGACACAAGCATAGATCCTCTTCTCACTCTCACACACACACCTACACACACACACACACACACACACACACACACACACACACACACACACACACACACACACACACACACACACACACACACACACACACACACACGCACGCACGCACGCATGCACACACAGACTAATGCACAAAGAGTGGAATAAGAAACACCTTCGTGCTCCTTTCTGCATGATGTTTCTGCATCAGTTGCCTTATTGATTGTGAGACAGGGAATCATACATGATCACACGTACATGAGTGCAGCTGTGGTACAGGGGCTCATTTGTGTTTCTCAAGGCCTCAGTGACCTCAAATGGCAGCAAGAACAGGCTGAATTTTACTTAAATGAGTACATAAGCTTACTGAATTTCACAGAAAAAAAAACTTCTCCACTGTTTTAGGATAACAATCCTTTGATTTTCACATGGAACAATTCCTTGTCATACGCCCAGAAGTCTCCCTAATGCAACACATTAATCAGTCTGTTCCATGGGGAAAAAACAGCATGTTGAATGTGTTCTGTACAGCAAGAAATTCAAATAGCTATAAAGACAGAGGGATTTGCCACTGGAGTGCATAAACACTGTAACAAAGCCATCTAGCAGAAGAAGGAAACTATGATGGTCCACATTTGGAGGAGGTCTGGGTAGATTGATGGGTCAACAAAACACTAGACTTGATGTAGGAGGTTGCTGTCTGTTTTCTCTTTCCTATCCTCAGTCAGCGTTTTCTTTTTTGACCATGACTACAGTTACTATTTTAACTATATATTTTTGATTTTAATCTTGAGGGCAAGTTTATTATTCTTTCAGCAACAGAAAATAAACAGTAAATATACGTAATGTTTCCCTGGTGGGCTCATCAGGCAAGGCAAGGCATGTTTATTTGTTTAGTGCAAATCATACACAGGAGTAGCTTTATATAGAAACAAAAAAAAAATCCCAAGAATTAAAACATATAATTTAAGATGAAATAAAACTTGATTCTGAATGCAATAAAATCAAAACAGAAAAAAAACTAGAAAATATGAATGTTGAAAAAAAGAATAATTTGCATTAAAATTATTAACAGAACAAACAGTGCTGATAAAAGATAAAAATGTCAGTGATTTAAAAGAGCTCACCAAGAGCACATGAAAAAGGGAAAGTTTTTTTTCCTTTGGCTTTACAATTGACATGTATTGTTGCATATACATGTTTACTATGCTGACCAGAAGCATAAACAGTTTGTGATATTTAAGTAAATCTGATATACATTCTTTTCACCCTAGGGATATAAGTATTTGCTTTTCCAATACACAGCATCTCTAAAAAAGGACTTCATGAAACAACCAAGTACATATACTGTATATTGAAAATGACAATCAGTAGATAGAGTAGGGTCGTAACAATATACAAGTCAGTAATTGTCCAGAAACTTCATTCACAAGATCACATGGTCTGATACATCCATCTAAACGTGTCTGATAAGATTTCTTAGATGACAAATGGTGGAGTTGTGGACATCCAAGCTGAAAACAGCCTGTTCTTGTGTTTCTCATGTTATCTGTGGCATCATGTCTTTTGAATAAAACTGCATTTTAAGGAGGCCTTTTTAGTCACTGCCATAAACATTGAGTGTTTGTGTACTGGTCACATTGTCTGATCATTTAACATCTTTTATTGACATACCTGACTAAGGTGTAGAATAACATTATGGCTGAGAACATTTCACCAGTTAGGTCGCTTAACAACATTTTGTGCCCAACTGACTTAATAAAAACAAACAAAAACTAAATAATATGAATAATAGAAATATGAGTTTCTACTTTTTTCTATAATTCAGAATAGAAAACCTTTTGTATACTTGATTTAAATTATTGGTCAACATGTCAATTGTCATTGTTCTGCTATTATATGCCCAGTGATCAGTGATGGACAAAGGCAGAACTTATGGATCAAAGCAAGGTGAGTGGGCAACAGTATCTAATTACGGCAGCTTTGCATATGGACATTTCTTTCTCAAAGATACTGACATTTTATTTATGAAACAAGAAGTAAAACAAATGTGACTTCCAGAAAGAAAAAAAACGGACCTTAAAGTCCGTAAACCTACAGTGCAGACCTTTTGTTTCACCCTTCTGGTCATAAGGGAAATTACACAAATTCAGTCAACGTGTTCATGACTTAATCCTTGTCATTCAACAGTTTATTTTTTAGACTCCTTCTGCTGAATGTTTTGAAGCATCAGAAACTATTCTTGGATAGTTCTCTTTTTTCTCCATAGGCTGGACAATACTCCTCTTAGCTGTAGCCTAATCCATCTCCATGTCCACGTTTGCAGTCCATCACATGTCTGGCTAAGAAATTATTGCTGCTTCACACAGAATATGTGTACCAGTATTGGAATGCCATCAGAGATACCAGATTTGAAACTGGTATGTTGCAAAGTACAGAGATTTAGCTGGTGTGGAAAGACTTGCTCAGCATTGTGTGAACTCATTTGGTAGGGACTTGAATATAACAGACGTCATCATGTCATCAGCTTTAACTCATGTATGTGTAGTGGTGTTACAGGTAGTGAGGAGACACTGAAGGCTTTTTCTATACAGTAGTTTACTTGGTGGTGTCTTCAAGTCACACATGGTTCATTTAAAGGGTTTGGAAGCAGAGTGGTCTAACCTACTTTCTGAAGTTTTGGAGAAAAATAGGTTCCAAGATTTGTGTTTTCAAGGACAGTCCAAGTGCCACTGCAACACTATATTTGGGTTGTGGGTTGAACCACTTTGCCGCCAAAAACTAGACCATAAAACCTTACAGAAATTATACTAGCATTCAAAACTTTGGGGTCACTCAGACAATTTCATGTTTTCCATGAAAACTCCCACTTTTATTCATGTGCTAACATAACTGCACAAGGGTTTTCTAATCATCAATGAGCCTTTCAACAGCATTAGCTAACACAATGTAGCATTAGAACACAGGAATGACGGTTGCTGGAAATGTTCCTCTGTACCCCTATGGAGATATTCCATTAAAAATCAGCTGTTTCCAGCTACAATAGTCATTTACCACATTGACAATGTCTACACTGGATTTATCATTCATTTAATGTTATCTTCATTTTACAAAAATGCTTTTCTTTCAAAAATATGGTAATTTTTGAGTGCACTCAAACGTTTGAATGGTAGTGTATATAAAATTCATTTTGTATTATTTGACCACTGTGCTTCTGACCTCCTCATTTGTTTTATATTTTCTTTTTAATTTTCTTTATTTGTCTTTATTATTTATTGCTGACTTTTATTTAGAGCTGGTTATTATTATTGTACTGGACCGTTTTATCAAAATGTTCCTTTGTAAAGCATTTGTTGTTTGTAAAGTATTTTACAATAAACAAATGTACAGAGTAAAAAGTACAAAGTAAATAGTGGTAATATTATCTGCTTAAATTTCCTTTATTTATACATTGTCTGTGGAGAGGTTTCCAACTGTGGACTGTAGAAGAAACAGAATTTGATTTTAGCAGATAGGGGAAACAAACAAGTCAGTGAGTGAAATAGAGTACCGCTAAGCTCTGTTTTATGGCCAAGGCTGGTAAATGAATGTCTTGCTGCTATTTCTGCGTTTGCATGTCTACAAGTGTATGGAAATGAAAATCAGCATGCATTAGGTTCATTTGTTCAAGGTAATAATGTATCCATTTATGCTAAAGGCTTTAAATATGGTCAAATCTTTGATGCATTATAGTGTTTGGATGAAACAGTGTTTGGTTGGCATTCTTACATCATCTTATAGTGCATCATTATGAGATGAGTACATTAAAAAGAGATTTATTGTGCGATACATGTCTTCCACACACCTACCAAACCAGGCCAAGGCTGGCCTCGCTCCACTGTCGCCTCCCAGTCCTTTTTATCATGCCTCTTTTTGTCCTGATTGAATATTTATTGGCTTATTTATTCTTAATCACACTTAGCCGCTTGTCTGTCCTATCGAATTCATACCCACTGTCGCATACACACACACACACACACACACACACACACACACACACACACACACACACACACACACACACACACACACACACACAC
The DNA here is from genome assembly GCF_021347895.1 of Acanthochromis polyacanthus. Classification (NCBI taxonomy): domain Eukaryota; kingdom Metazoa; phylum Chordata; class Actinopteri; family Pomacentridae; genus Acanthochromis; species Acanthochromis polyacanthus. The sequence continues at coordinate 22,232,059 of NC_067125.1, forward strand.
ACACACACACACACACACACACACTGTTAAATGCACAGCTGAACCCCTATTCTTGGTTGCCGCTGGCAATCTCTCACTGGGCCAGTCACTAAGTCAGTAAGAGGCAGTCATTCAGTGAATGGGTCAGTCAGTCAGTCAGTCAGTCAGTCAGTCACTCTGTCTGTCTGTCTGTCTATCTGTCTGTCTGTCAGTCAATGTGTGATCGGCAGACTGATTTTTTTTCCCAGCATATCAACCTGCTTTTCTAAATTTATGAACAAATGTTTAATGTCTATAAATTCGTCAATAAAGTTTATTTCAAGAAATTGAAAAAATAAAGTGCCAGGTGATTACTATTACTACTTAAAATTGGCTTGCAGGCTGGCACAAAATTCACTTATTATTGTTGTAAAGGCATATGTTCTGTTGAAACTTAATATCATCAATGGTGAGGCAGACAGTGAAATATCAGAAGTGTTCATTTTCAATCCATGCTGCATTTTTTCAACTTCAGAGTCTCTGATTTTACCCTCTGATTGAATAAGTGGCATTAACATTTGAGTGTTACACTGATAGATGCAACTATTAAAAGAAGTTCAGACTGTGGTCTGTTGTGTTTTCTCCTATGGATTTGTCAGCACAGTGAGCCACAAACTAGACTTACTGCTAAATTTTCCAGAGGATGTTTAAACTGAGCTGAAGATTTTAGATGTGAAAATGTGTTTCTTCTGGATCCAGACAACACCCAATACATCTGCACAAAAAAAGCCAACCCGAAAGGTATAGAGTTGGGACAGTTTATTGTTTTATCCCACATTGTGTATCACAGTGAACAAAAATTGAATGCAGTATCTTGAAGACCTCAGCACGTCCTGACAAAAAGACAGGCTTTTTCAAACACAAGAGAGATAGTAATATTCACACTGCATTGCATGCTTTTGTTTTAGTTATGGTAATTCTGAAAGACAGCAATCTATGATTGAATAGTAACCATTTTCAAAAGAATTTTATCTTATTTTAAGTCTTGACACCATAGTATCATCCCATAGTATAAAGTGAGCAATACTTTTAGCATAATGACCTCACTCAGGAAGTTGTTCTTATTCTACACTTCAACGTTTTGCCAATTCTAAAGTTGAATCTACACTAATATAAAACAACAGATTAAAGGAAGCCCTGCTGTAGAGCAGCAATTGAGGGTTGGATTTCACTCTCTGATATCAGCACATATCTTCATATATTCTGTTATAATAGTGTGTACATTTTACCCATCCTTGCCTTATTGCTGACTTGATGACTACTGTGTGCAAACCCTGTTCATGCTCCTCTATCCAGTGTGAAAGAGGGCTTTGTTCGCAGTGAGCAGAGGGTTAATATTGGCCATGACTTTTCTCAAGTGCATGAAAAGTCCTTTCCTTCCTTCTTTTTTTTCTCTTGAATTAGACTGTCATGTCTGCATCAGCACAGCACAACACCAGTCGCTCCAGTTGACCAGTCACAGCTGACAGGTGATGAAGACCAGAAACGACTTTGCTGGTCGTTGTGCTAAAAATTAGAAAAAGAAATGAAAATAAAATGTACACACAGAGACTGACTTTGTCACAAAACATGATCGAAGTTTGCACTTCACATCGTGCCCGGTAGCTCCAGGGTCTGATACAGCTGCTTAATTATCCTATGCTTTGAACAGGTATGGTAAATGCAAAGCTGAATAGATGGTGTGTGTGCATTCATATGGATCTGATTCACAGAACCACTTTCAACTCTCTATGATTAATCTCCACCACAAGCCCTGAGCACATTATCCCATCAAACATGAGAATGTGTCTGTCTGGCCTCTGTTCCCACCCAAAGAGAATAACACCAGGTAAATGACTTTCTAACTACCCTCTCATTGTTTCCTCTCTCCATTGCCCTGTCTTTTCCTCATGCCGTCCTGCTCTAATTGAATCACCATAGACTCAGTGTATCAATTCTAACTTTGCTATTGTGATTTAATCGGGTGTGCAGGAGACCGGCTTGGCGGGCCGAGGGGTCCTTTTGTAAGAGGCCCATCTGTTTGTGACACAAGGGCCCCAGATCAGGCCTGGCCCAGAAACAGAGCAGGGGGGTTGGAGGGATGACAGGATGTCAGGATGGACCACTTCCCTCAGTGCAACTAGAAAACCCCTCCATTCTGGGATGTCTGTCACAACTCAAGCAAATGCACAGAATGGGACTGATATACTCGTGAGGGGACTGGAGACTTATTGCAACTTGGGTTTTCCCTTGTTCTTATAAGTTGTTTCCTGGAGTGTTGGAACAGACATTCCTTTGGTATGAACAATGACAGCATAATAGAAAATAAAATAGAGGCAAGCAATAAAATTCAAATATAAAGTCAAACTTATTTGGCTGGGAAAACAAAAGTCATCCATACATTTTTTTTATCCAAAATACTGTGCTATCGATGTGAGTGACTGATCAGAATATGATCTACACTGGCTTTACCTCCAAATAAAGTTGTTCACATAATTTATGGATTGTGTCATTGAATACATTGTTTTTACTATAAGTGTTGTTGTGCGTTGTACATTTAAAATGACATGTGCACCTCTCAATGCTAGTTTCCAGGCTTACTATTTTCAGAACACTAAGGTTTCAGTGTTACACTTCGTTCCTTGTCTACATGCCCCCAGAATCTCATTATTATATTTAAGTAAGCTATTTAAATGATCAATTTATTATTTTCAACTGATGACAAAGGAAAGTAATTTAAAAAATAAATAAAAATCACCCATTTTTGGTTCAGTATTTGTTTCATTTGAGTCAAATCAGACCAACCAGACATTATTGTATGTATATCTCAAACTCTGCTCCTTTATTTAAAAACACAACCAAGGACCTTTGCCTGCAAGTGTACACTGTCTTCTTTCATTCTACACTGTTCATCCACTGTACATGCGATGTTCACAATTTCTTTTGTCACTGAAAATCCAACTGGTACTCTCTCTGACATGGTAACAATTTAGATTAATGAATAATTGTGTAAATCATTTGTTAAGAAAACATTTGCTGGTACAAGCTTCTTAAATGTCAGAATATTTGGTTGGTGGTTAGCACTTTCGCCTTGCAGCAAGAAGATCCTCGGTTCAAATCCCGGGGTGGGCCTGGGATCTTTCTGCATGGAGTTTACATGTTCTCCCTGTGCATGTGTGGGTTTTCTCCGGGTACTCCGGCTTCCTCCCACAGTCCAAAAATATGCTGAGGTTAATTGATCACTCTGAATTACCCGTAGGTGTGAACGTGTGTATGATTGTTTGTCTGTATATGTAGCCCTGCGTCAGACTGGCAACCTGTCCAGGGTGTCCCCTGCCTTCGCCCGAGTCAGCTGGGATAGGCTCCAGCACCCCCCGCGACCTTAATGAGGATAAAGCGGTGTATAGAGAATGGATGGACGGATGGATAGTATTGATTACTCCTTAATATTAAACCTAACTGATCAAGAGGTGAAAATAAAAAAGAAAACTTTATTCTGCTCGCCAATCTTTGAATAAATATGTATAAATGGTTGCATTCATATAGCGCTTTTTATCCAAAGCGCTTTACATGATACGTCACATTTACACACTGATGGCAGAAGCTGCCATGCAAGGCACTAACCATGACCCACCGGAAGCAATTAGGGGTTCGGTGTCTTGCTCAGGGACACCTCGACGGGCCAAGGATCGAACAGGCAACCTTCCAGTTACAAGACGGCCACTCTACCCACTGAGCCATGCCGCCCCCTCAAACATACAGGAACGTACACATACATGGAGACAGTGACAAAAATGTTTCATTTTTACATTTGCATGCAGACAGTCACGCAGAAGCAGAAACACCTACCAAACAAATACCACTATGCATACAAGGAAATGTACATATGGCACAAATGTATTGCACACAAACGCAGCATGCAGCTGAGGCCGTACACACACTCATGCATGAACACAATACACCATGGGGCGGCACATGAGGTGACTGAGAAAATCAGCTTTTCACCTCTCCAAAAGAAATTGATCATGACAGCATGCATTCAATACACAACACCCCCCCCCCACACACACACACACACACACACACACACACACATACGCTGCCTTTATAACTCCCACTGCCACTCACAAATACACTGACTCACAGATCTGTGTGAGTGTTTGTGTGCATGTTTGTGTGTGGAGGGTGCGGGTGCTGTTGGTCATATTGGCAGCGTTGATAGGTTCCAGCTCAGCATTCCCATCATTCACTGGGGTTATGACCTCTCTGTAAATGGCCCAACTGCAGGGAGGAGGAGTGTGTATGCGAATGTGTGCGTATGTGTGTGGTGTATATGAACTGAGATGCTCATAAAGAAGGAAAATGAAGAACCACAGGACATTATACCAATGACCATGACAGAGAAATCGCCATGGTGATATGAGGGTGACAAACGTAAGGAGCAGGAAGAAGATGTAAGCAAGTTGTGATGGTGGTGGTGGTGGCGATGAAGAAGAGGTGACTAAATACAGGCTGAATAATCATTTTGTTAGCTCCTCATTATTCAGCCTGACACTGCTTTTACACCAGCAGATTTCCAGATTGCTCATTTAGGGATGGGGAAAGGGAGAGACTGACATCAGCTGCTCTGATATCAGCATTGAACCAGCGCATTAGCAAGCATACAGTCAGAATGAAGGCGAGTTTATGTTTTCTGCATATATGTTTCTGCAAAGGTCCATAAAGGTCCAGCTAAAATCAGTTTCCTCATCTGTCCAAGTCCACGATGGCTGTCTGTCTTTCTGGGGACCTGTGCATGACCAGATTTTGTGACCATGCGGACGGGACAAACTGCAAGTGTACCAGGAGAAGCTGTGCATCTACATTAAACATTCTTTAGAAATACTTATACTAGCAGTAGTAGATGCTGCCAGACTTTGATTGCGCTTTCATTACTCCGCCAAGGTGGAGTTATGTGACGAACAGTGTACGTTTGTCTGTAAATCTGTGAATCTGTCTGTCAGTTGCAACATTACTCAAATATGGAATAACAGATTTGGATGAAATTTTCAGGGAAGGTCAGAAATGAGACGAGGACCACCTGATTAGATTTTGGCAGTGATGTAGCTTATAGTCTGGATCGATAGACTTGTTAAAGATTTCTGTATCATTGCAAGAAAGCGTACGGGGTCACTGTACCTATGACAACAGGTGAACACTACGTCAGTTGCCTGCTGACGATTACATGATTGCGTTCCTTCCACAAATCGACCACTGCGGATATTTCGGGACTTATCAGTCAGAAAGTTGGATGTGAGGGACAATGCAATGCATTTGCGTATAGCAGACCAAAGTGTACTCTTGCACATGCACATTAGCTTTCTGTCCACACTAGTTGACACACGGGGATGTAAAAACTATGAATTGGCCTTAAGGCAATCTAACAATGCTCCAAAGAGCTTCTTAGGATGTCAGGAACACTTTCTCAGTTTTCAAATGCCCATAAAAGTTCAATGATGCTGAGGTTTTGTGACTTTGAAAGTAAATTCACAGCAGTCAGCACTCCTTGTTCTTTTTTGGTCTTAATGTCAAAGTTTTGAGGTATTTTGGGGCTCATTATCTTGCTGCAGGATGAATTCCTCAAAGATGCAAACCAGAGAGTGGAGCATAGCTCTGAAGAATGGAGTGCTGCTCCTTGGTCAGGACGGAGTCAATTCACTGCAGATGCTGATTAAATTCAAGGGATCTTTATTAAAGAAAATTCTGAATCCATGATGAAGTTTCTTTTTATTTGACAGTAAGTGAAGCATTCTGGACTGATCCTCTCATGGTGTTGTCATTTTTGGTCTACTAATCAGACTCTGCATACGTACCGATCCAGTTTCCAAGTACTGTATATATCACCACCACAATGTAGACAGATCAGGCTATATGCTGTTTTAATGATCTTTCATTTACTTTGCCATATGAGCAGCAGTGGGAAGGTACATCTAGCCTATTACTGACTTGATGACTACTTTGTGTAATTACTGTTCATGTTCCAGCTGACACTTTAGTTCAGATTATTTCACTTCAGTGATAATTATTTCCGGGTTTACATGCATGACACACTACTTATTTTGATAAGGTCTCAGACTTTTGGATTCTACCAGATTTATGCACTGCATAGTAAAGACCACATGGCAATGATGGCCCCTCTGAGCATGGCTGGCTATCAGCTCCATTTTTTTTTTTTTGTATTAATGCTGAAAGAATAAAATGGTGACTTTGTTTGACAGGTATATAAATGCTTTTTCTACAAAAACTTTTTTTCTTATGTGAAGTGCCTCTTTACTAGATGTGTTTTGTTGTTTGACTTTCACATTACATAATGAAGTATGCACGGAGTTTGACATTAGAATACTGTTCTCAGATTCTTATGCTGAAATGGGAACATTTCGCCGAATTCACCAACAATCTGATTAAACCATATTGACTTGCAGCAGGATTTAGTTATTTCCATTTTATGCTACTTTTCCACTCCACATCATTTCAGATGGAAAGTACTTTTTAATCCACTATTTATCTGGCAACTTTAATTTCCAAACATGCAGATTTCATACAATGTGTTTCATATACAGCACATTGTTGTTTATATTAACCTGTTGTTTCCAACCTTTGTGGATTTAGACATCAAACAAAAAGCAGCATTCAGACTGCATTTCTCATGTCTAGGAGCTGTTAACACATCCAGCAAATACAGATTTTTCCTAGTAAACATCTCACATGGTTTCATTTCAAAAATGTTCCAATGATCCACTGTCATATCAAAAATGAAAGATGTTCTAAACACTGAAAATAGATTTGCGTTTTGTCTCCCATTTATCATGTGACAACCTTTCATGTTCATCTGGTATCCACAACATGCTGATGACACACTGGTGCTTTACCATTAATATTTTCAAAATGTCATGTAATAATACATCAGTCAGACATTTCAAATGAAGACTTTTACTTTCATACTTTAACTCCATTTTGCTGGTAATACTGAAATGGGATTTCCATGTGGAACGTTTGTTTGAAGTTGAGTATTTTTACATATTTGTATTGATATGTTTTACTTAAAATAATACACACACAAAATAAAAAAAGACAACAACTTTCGGAAATGTATTTCAGTAATGTAAGACACATCTTCTCTCCAGTAGTTTAACTTTGAAAATAGCTAGAAAATAGAAAATAATTGCTATGCATGGTCTCTGGGTTTTCTATGTAAGGAAGAGGTGAAAATGTCATATTAGGAGTTTCTATTCAGGTAATTGCACTGACATTTTTAATTTGGAAAAACAAGCGTTTTAGACACAAATCAGAAAATCAGCAGAGTGTTTTTATATAACCTTGAACACAGTCAAAGAGGACCTTTAACATGAAGCTGAACATAAATATTGTCTAAACAGAAGAAGCCATAAAAAAATAGCAACAAAATCCATAACACTAATGTTTGGATGGTACTTAGCATCGAGCTTGTACATACAGTGCACAACGTCAGTGCATGCAGAGTTTGTTAGTACTTGTAATGTGGACACCCACAAGGACATCATTTTAGGGTTAATACAGAAGTCCACACAGTCATCCATGTGGATCATTACAAACTTGCAGAAACCATGAACTAACCCTAGCTGCTAACGTAGCGTGGAAAATGGACAAATTCCCCAAAAAATAGAGGTCTATGGTTTGCTGCAGTTAAATGCAGCGCCACGTGTTGTGAGTACTGATTTAGAACTAATGATTGCAGCTTTATTTGTGGTGTCCTGATCTGTGCGACACAGAAACTGCTGTTCAGCTCACAGAGGTGCTGATTGGCTCAGTTGTTTCTCAGGAAGAGATCTTTGACTGGGATGGTAGTGACCTAGTCACAAAAGCAGTAAGTTGGTAGTTCAGCTGTCTGAAAACAGACATGATGCAGGTGCAAGAGAACGGTGGTTCCAGTAATCATGGTGAATCTGGTGGCATTGATTTCATGAAGAAAATGATGATGACAGTGACATGATACAAGTTGATCAAAATGGATATGATACTAATAATGAAAATTTGCATAAGATCTGACTGGTCTTACTGAGCTGCTGTTTCTACTGTTTGTTTCTGCTTAATCTCCTGTTGACCTGGAAAGATGTTTTACACCCCAAAAACAGTTTAACAACAACTACACATACACACCACAAATTAGCACATTGCACAGGCAGGGCAACCCAGCTGGCCTCTGCACCACAGTTGACACAGGCCTGACCTCTGTTCTGTGTGTGTGTGTGTGTGCGTGTGTGTGCGTGTGTGTGCCTGTCTGTCTGTCTGTCTGTCTGTCTGTCTGTCTGTCTGTCTGTCTGTGTGTGTCTGTGTGTGTCCGGTTGGCTGTACTCAGGGTGAGCTGTCACTCCACTCACCTCTTGTTGCCAACAACAGAAGAGGGGTGAGTTGGGGGTGAGGTGGTAGGGGAGCAGTCTGGCATGACTTGAAGGCACAAAGGGAGGGCGGCTGGAGGGTGAAATGAAGGCGTGCGTGCGTGCGTGCGTGCGTGCGTGCGTGCGTGCGTGCGTGCGTGCGTGCGTGCGTGCGTGCGTGCGTGCGTGCGTGCGTGCGTGTGTGTGTGTTCGCTTGTCCTTGCATTCTGGAGTCACCCGGTCAATTAAATTCACATTGTGGATAAATGATTTGCAAATGATATACAAACAAGTGAGTGTCCTGTCCTCGAATGGCTGTTGCAGTTCAGAATTAAAATATACATTCATCAGGGTCAGGGAATGATCGCCAGTCTGAACACAGCATTCGGAAAAAGGAATCTTGAAAAATGTTCACATGTTTAAGTCAAATGAATACTGACATACTTGGCGTAACTGTTGGTGATTTCCCCATGAATACATTAGTGTTGTACATTGTTAAATTAACTTTTCTTCAGTAAAAGTTCTCCGAATAATTTGATTTTTGAGTGCTGAAGAACATGTATTGTTGGCACCAAGAATAATAAATGGCATCATATTGAGATTAAATTGAATATTTCCCTTCTCTTCTTTTTAAATTCAGAACATTGACTTGCCGTATAAAAATACATCAAGTTCCATTTTTTCTTTACCTTTCATATTTATTGTCTAAATCATTATATAATAATACAATCTAAAAAATTGGATTATCTTTAACATTTGTTTTGGTCCTTGAATAGGAGTTGATTGCATCATCAAAGCAACTCATCACCCCCATTTTTCTTTATTTTTTTTAAAATGGAGTGCACAGTGGCTGTGCTCCCAAATGTGACTGATATGCACTGAGAACAGTGTACTGTAACATAAGTCATTCTGACCGTAGTCTGACTCACTGGATGTAGATCACAGGTGTAAGCTTGTCACTGGTCGTTTAGTTGACTTGGCTTTGTCCTCCCCTTCCGTTATGTGCACGTTACTGTTTCCAAATTCCATCTCACTATGGGAAACCACAACAAAAACCTTTGGGAAGCAACCTACCACAGTGATAATGTTTCCTTTCGTACATATGTTCCACAAAACAATGCTTCTGTTACTACTCTGAGGGGACACTGCTTCCTTAGCTCTGCCAAATACCACTGGGATTCGTTCAAAGAAGTACAAATGAGCTGGAGTCCCCAAGACCATTCTGTGTTGCAGAATGGTCTTTCTATCCTAGACTACTTTGCTGATGACCATACAGTAATAATGCAGCCTTAAGTCCAATGATTTCATTTCACCATTGTGTAAATTAGGATAGAAAGTAGGAAGAAGTGAAATTTGGGGTGAGAGTGAGCTGCTTCAGCAGTGTGATGCTGAGGTGATGTAATATCACAGCCTGAAAACTAAGACTAAAATGCAAAGGAAACACTTTCAGGTGGGAGACTTGAATGTGTTGTTTCTTTTAAAATAGTCTATTACAGTAATGTAATTTAACTTTTTCACTGTATGTAACTCAAAGGATGACATATACAGAGACCAAATCTGTCTTTTACTTTGTATTAATTTACAGATCTCACACACAAACAACTTTGATATTGGCTAGCATTTTTGTGTGTTTTGGATTTTGTATGAGTGTGTGTGTGTGTGCGTGCGTGCGTGCGTGCGTGCGTGCGTGCGTGCGTGCGTGCGTGCGTGCGTGCGTGCGTGTGTGAATGAAACAGAGAATGAGAGAGAGAGAGAGAGAGAGAGAGAGAGCGAGCATCAGGCATGGAGGAGACCCCCTTCTGGCTATCCTCTGAGGGGTTGATGATACTAAAGACACTGGAGAGTGCCCCGGCTGTGACCCACCCACCCACACATACACAGACACACACACAGACACACACACCAACCCTCCAACCATTCTGTTCTCTTTACAACTTTACAAAATAGGCTTTTAATTTAGCTGGGCGGCCGGGGCGTGTGGGGGCCGCCAGCATCAATCATCATGAGGAGGTTGAGGAGGCCAGGCCGTCCCCTGGGTCCTCTCACTGACGAGGATGTCCCCACACACACGCATGCACACACACATAACACACACACACACACACAGTCTCACACGCTTTCCTTCTCTTCTTTTAAACAGACACTTCTCGCAAACACACACACGACACACGCACATGCTCATGCACGCTCATGCACACACACACGCGCGCGCACACACACACACACACACACACACACACACACACACACACACACACACACACACACACACACACACACACACACACACACACACTCTTCATCCCCTTCAGGCTGTAGATGATGAGACTAGACTGAACACAGATGGGAAATGGAAGGAAAATGTGAAAATGAAGCATCACTCTTTCTCTGTATTTTTCACTTATTTTTTATTATATTTAATCCTCAACAAAACCAGACTAAACCACATGACAGCACACATACAAGTGTGCTCATTGTGTATGCAACCTAACCTAAGCCTACTTTCTAGATCATATTTTATTTTTCTTTCTCTTTTTGTCATCTTTTTGGAATCCTTTGTACAATCATGTTCTCCTCTAAGCCAATTTGTATTTGCATTGCAAACATTCATTTCCATTTTGGGTTCATGTGCCTACCTTCTTTGTTAATTGGATTTGGATCATTTCCAAATGTTCAGTGTGTACCCAGCAATAATTATATTCTCGAAGAGATCTGTATGAATTTTGTCACAGACTTTGATGGCTTGTCGGCACGTCACCAATGTGACACTGATATGTTATTGCATGTGAAAGCCTCACATGAAGCACAATGTCAGCAGACCATCAGTTCTGAGAGAGACACAGAGAGAGCTAATAAATACTAAAAAACAGGAAGATATTCTATTAGTCGTAGTCCAGACACTAAAGTGTACGGTTACTAAAATCATCTAGCTAAATTAAATTTGTAACTGTTTTAGAGCATTTTATTTTGTTTTCTATGGCCACCCTATTTTATTTGTAAACCACAGTTACAGTGTGTAACGTTCAAGGGATACTCCATATACAGCACCAATTAAAAGTTTGGACACACTTTCTCATTCACTTGTTTTATTGATTTAAATTATTTTCTACATTGCAGATCAATACTAAAGAAATCAAAAGTATGGATGACCACATATGGAGTTATATAGTAAACAAAAATGTGAGACAAATCAGAATATGTTTGATATTAAAATTCCTTAAAGAAGCCCACTTTTTTGATAACAGCTTTGCACACTCTTGGCATTCTCTGTATGAGCCTCATGAGGTAGTCACCTGGGATGGTTTTCCAACAGTCTTGGAGGAGTTTCCAGAGATGCTGAGCACTTGTTTGCAGCTTTCCTTCACTCTGCAGTCCATCTCACCCCAAATCATGTCAACTGGGTTTAGGTCAGGTGACTGTGGAGGCCATTTCTGGTCCAAATAAATCTCTTATTATTATTATTCATCCTCAGCAGTAGCTTCTTTGCTTCTTCATCAACATGAAGGCCTGATTCATCTTGTCTCCTCTAACAGTTGATGTAGAGATGTGTCTGCTTGTAGAACTCTGTGTGGCATTTATCTGGGCTCTAATGTGAGGTGTTGTTAATTTGTGGTTTCTGAGGCTGGTGACTCAGATGAACTTATCCTTAGCAGAGGTGACTCTTGGTCTTCCTTTCCTGGGCTGGTCCTCATGAAAGCCAGTTTCGTCATAATGTTTGATGATTTTTTTGACTCTACTTGAGGATCCAATCAAACTTCTTGAAATTTGCCTGATCAACTGGCCTTCTTGTCTTAAAGTAATGATCTCTGTACTGAGTTGAGTGGTTCTTGCCATACTATGGATTACAACAGTAGTCACATAGGGCTATCCACTGTGTACTAACAACACGGTCTCACGGGGATTCGTGAAACTGTTACGTAAATTTTTTGTTTCTTTTTCGTGCGCACCAACACGATTTCGTCATGTTTTTCGTGCCGCTCACCACGAAATGTTTTTCGTGTTGCTCACAACGAAACCCGCTGTGGTAATCACAGCTGAAAGTGGTTTATACCAGCGGATTCATGACGATCTAAGCTGTCCATCGGCGTATACTGCTTGTGTGATCGCGTTTGCGGCCGCTGGCCGCCGGACATTCTTGAAATTCCTATGCTAATTGGTAAGTGTACCACCGGGTTATGGTTAGGTTATGGTTAGGTTATGGTTAGGGTTATGGTTAGGGTTATGGTTAGGGACGATGTCATGCAAAATATAGCGTTGGATTCGCCATGGTTTTACATTAAAAATATAATACACACATTCGTTTGAAATACGTTCTGGGTGGCACGAAAAGTCCGCCGTTTAAAATACATTGGTGCGCATTTCGTGGTGAGCGGCACGAAAAACATGACGAAATCGTGTTGGTGCGCACGAAACCGAAACAAAAATTTACGTAACAGTTTCACAAATCCTCGTGAGATCGGGCTGGTACTAATCCTACTTCTGCACAACACAACTGATGGTCTAAAACACATTAAGAAGGCAAGTAATTCCATAAGTTGGTTCTTGACAATGCACACCTGTTAGTGTAAAACCATCCCAGAAGACTACCTCATGAAGCTGACTGAGAGAATGTCAAGAGTTTGCTAAGCTGACATGAGCATATTTTCTAAGCATACTGTGCAGGACTTTGGTTGCTATAATGGGTATGATGAAAGAACTTTATTGGTATTGGCATTGGTTATCAAAAAAGAAACAGAAACAGGGCAGAGTATTCCCTCCAAAAGCAGAATGACAGTGACCACGGTTACATGAAGTTTTTTTTTAATTCAGAATTAATTCAGAATTAACTCATTCAGAATTAATGTTTTGTGCTTCGCGTTTACATTGAAATATCAATTCCGAATTAAGGTTTACATGGACCGCATGTTTGGGCATTGGAAAGGATTCTGATCGGACAGGGAGTGGATGTGATGTATCCCTGTTTACGGGAAGAAAACAAACTCCATTTGCCGCGGCATTTGTTTTCCCCAACAACATGGAGTAACAACTAAAAAGCATACTTTTCACTTTGCTTTTTATTGTCATTTTAAAACAGCAACTCGACAATGGTGTGCTATTTCTGTGGCGCCAGAAAGGTCGCAGAACGTGTACGTTGCTACATCATCACGAGGTGGGGAGTCAAGCATGCACAGAATGACCGGAATTAACTAAAGCAGAATTAACTGTATACATGAAAAGAACGTACACGGGAATTCGTTTATTCCGAACGAACATCGGAATAAACCAGGTAGTTTATTCGAAATTAAGTTTATTCGGAATTAACTTTTTAATTCAGAATTAAGTGTTTACAAGGAGATTTTAAAGGGGAATTAACTTTAATTCCGAATTAAAGAGGAATTAAAGGTCTTATGTAAATGTGCTGAGTGTGGTCCAGCCAGACCACTGTATTCTACAGAATGGATTGGCAAAGTGAGTCTAGGAATTGTGTGACTTGACTATAGTAGAGACAGAGGTACATGACTCAAACGTAGTTGAATGTTCATTGCTTGTGTGATTATGTTCTATACTGCTTCAAATCTTGAAAATGTTCGTCAGTGTGATGGAATGAAAGAGAAATTTGACCAGGTTTGACAATCATCACCAATCTACTCTACTATAGACTCTATTTCTTTATCCCTCTCCTCTCTACCTCTCTCTACCTCTGTCTTCCCGTGTGTAATCAGATAAACTGAGCCGAGAGGTGCGATAAGGAAGAGGCTCCCCAGGGTGCTATGTCGCTTCCTCCTTCCATCTCCTCCCTTCTATACCCCAACACACCCCCACCTAGACACCCACCCCACCCCACCCCTCATCCCACCACCACCACACCCCACTCATACGCCCTTCCCCTCCTCCACATACCCCCAGCTCTATCTTTGCTGCCGGTGGCGATGGTGATTTTAGTATGCATAGAGCTGAGCTATCTGCTCCACTGCACCTTGACTCCCCCCAACACACACACAAGACCACGTTCACACAATTCAGCACCACAATTTTCGCCCATGCGGTCGCACAGTCTCACCCCTGCTTTACCACCCAACACACACACACACACACACACACACACACACACACACACACACACACACACACACACACACACACACACACACACACACACACACACACACACACTCTACCATCACTGATGTTGGGGGAAGGCTTTTCCGTCCAGTCAGAAACACAGAGATACATACACACACAATAGGCCTGCCTCAGAACCTTGTATTTTAAGTCAAAGGCTGTGATCTGTCAGTCAAAGAGGTGGCAGTAAAGTGGCAGAGGGTCTTTCACATGTCAGAGGTCTATGCTGTTCATGTGGGAACAAGGAAAGAAAGCTTCCCTACAATTATTGTTTCACATCTTTCCCTTTCTTTCTGCCTTGATTTCTCTCCATCTTCCTCTGAATTTTACCTCTCCAAATTACGGAATAGGCTGGATCAAAACTTCACCTCTTGCTTTGCCAGTGTAGGCTGTATGCAAAGTCCGAGTTATAATTAGCACACAGTGTTTACTCATTGTTTTGTCAGACAAAACAATCACAACTAGAATTTATTTTATGAATGTGTAAAACATTTTAAAAGAAAAACATTCAGTCAGACAAGTCAAATGATCTATATTTGATTCACAGTAAGAGTTCTCATGACAGAGAGGACATACTGATGAATTACAAACCATTTGCTATCATAGCTCACATAACACTCTCAATACACTTAAGGCCAAATCATGCTTTCTGCAAATGCATATGCATCAGTGTCCATAAGAGTACATGTGACTTAAATTTTGTTGTCTATACAAATCTGTGTTGGTCCACGTGGACCGTCAGCATGCAGCCCAAAATCTGTGAGTCATAGGCTGTCTGCATGACAAGTGCGCCGAGTGCAAACGTTCCAGGAAAACAATTAATACCTACAACCCATACACAGTATGATGTACTAATATCACCAGAATGTGCTTAGTACATATCAGAAATTATCCCATTAACTCTATACTATGTAGTAGTACACCTTATCTGTAGCCAGCTGCTATTCACATGCTTGTTTTTCTGTGTTTGAAATGAGGGGAAATGCAACTGTGAGCGTAGTGGACGAGCTCTGACCTATGGTAGTATGTGGACACAGATACACAAAGCAAGAACTGGCCATTAGCAATCATGTGAGGTTGATGTTTTTGTGACTTCCTAAGCTTGTTCCTTTGGAAGTAAATTCTTTACTGTGTAAAAGAAAAAGTAAAATAGGAAACTTTAATGTTAAAATTTCACTAAATTAGATGATTTTAAAGTGAAGTTTTTGCAATCAAAATATCCACGAATCTATTAATAAACATTTGAGTAGGTGAATTTTATGTATCTGGTACTCTACTTCTTAAATTTCTACTTTTTTGCTCTGTGGACGATAAAATTACTTCGATTTATTGATTTTAGTTCTATTGTCAATGTCCCTGTATCAGTCCAGTTGCATCTTTGCGCTACCTGTGACACAGCTTTACAAGAAAGACGGGAAACCTGAGTTAGTGTTTTAAGTCTCATCTGTAGGACAGTAGGTATAATAAACTATCAAAATGGATCAGCATGGTGTGTGGGGCTATCCAAGGTCTATTGGTTGGGTCTGTTATTCCAATAGAGTGATAGAAGCATGTAAAGTGTTGCACAAGTAAATGTATCTTCCTTTTTTCATTGCGTGGAAGCATTTTGCATACCATTAGGTATTGTAAAACAATGAATAAAGGTGACTCTAGTACATGTACTGTATGTCGCTTTAGGAGTCGTATGGAGTATTTACAGAAACAACATACCGTTCAAAAGTTTGGAGTCACTTAGAAATGTCCTTATTTTTGAAAGAAAACCTTTTTTTTCAATGAAGATAACATTAAACTAATTATAAATCCAGTGCAGACATTGTTAATGTGGTAAATGACTATTCTAGCTGGAAACTGCTGATTTTTAATGGAATGTCTCCATAGGCGTACAGAGGAACATTTCCAGCAACCATCACTCCTGTGTTCTAATGCTACATTGTGTTAGCTAATGGTGTTGAAAGGCTCATTGATGATTAGAAAACCCTTGTGCAGTTATGCTAGCACATGAATGAAAGTGTGAGTTTTCATGGAAAAGATGAAATTGTCTGAGTGATCCCAAAATTTTGAATGGTAGTGTATGAGTGTTTGCAAATGGACCAGTATATAAAGCAACATATTTAACATTTAATGACGTCAGATGTACTGATGACTTTCACTTAAGAGACTGAGGTTTGTGTCCTTACAACATGTGTTGTTTATGGTATATCCAAAATACGTCTAAAATACTATTGAACATAGTACAGAATGATGAAAATGTTAACATGAAATAAATTGTTTGGGTCATTCGGGAATTTCAGGACATTTGGGTGTTAGGAAAAACAAACCTTCTCTTTTACAGTTTTCTGCTCCATATTCATCAATAATAGTAATAAACTATCAAAGACTGATTGTCTCAGCTTACACATCAGTGGTACCATTTTTATTCCATGTTTTCTGTGTTGTTGCTAACCCTACTCTAATCACAGTAACAGGGTTGCTAATCCATGCTAATGTGATCTTTTTCTCAGCAGTAGAAGCTAGATATTTAGCTAGCTGTTACTGCTGACCAAGAGGACAAACTGACTGATATGAGGTAGAGTGAGACGTTCAATCAAGGCTGACAATGGGATGAAAATATGAAAACTACAAGAGAGGACATAGCTTTGCTCTACCTATTCTTTAGGAAAACTCTCTGATGATGTTAATGCCAGTGTTTCATGTGATTCACTGTTTTCTTTGTGTTCTTCTGCCAGATAAAAAGGTTACGATAACAGGAATGTTGTGGAACACACGTTCCATGCATAATAATTATTTAAAATTTTATGTTGATTAAAAAAAATTCCCACAATTACAAAAGACATCGATGAAATAAACAAAACCAAAAAAAGGAGATTTAAATTTTATTTTTAACTTTTCTATTTGAGATTCAGTTTGGTCATCAGGGAGGAGGGACAGGAGAAAAATGGCATTTTGGGAGGAACTCCAGACTTATTTGGTATTTAAAAAAAAAAAAATTTTCAAACTTTTCTCCTAGTTTTTTTTTTTTTTTTTTTTAAGATTTGGTCTCAGGACAAAAACATTTACATAACAACTGCATATTTTAGTATTTTGTACATGGATTATTTGAAAATTAATCGATGGCACATTCTGGAATGACCCATCTAACAGTTTAAAACAATTTTCAATACCACAATAATAATAATAATAATAGTAGTAGTAATGGAAATTTAAAATGTATCACACATTGGAAAAACACTTTGACTGGTCAGTCACATTCAGTGGAATTGTCAGGTGTGTGTGTGTGTGTGTGTGTGTGTGTGTGTGTGTGTGTGTGTGTGTGTGTGTGTGTGTGTGTGTGTGTGTGTGTGTGTATGGTGTGGTGTGGTGTGGTGTGGTGTGTCTGTGTCTGTGTGTCTGTGTCTGTGTGTCTGTGTGTGTGTGTGTGTTGGGTGAGGAAAGCCGTTGTAATACTGGGCAGTTTGTGGCTGGTGATAAGACAAAGGCAGGTTGTTTGTCGTCTCTTTCTGTGCTGCCTGGCCATTAAAGGTAACCTGCTATCTGATGAAGGCCAGACCCTGTCTGACTGACCAACTGGGTACACAAGTGGACTCTGTGTGTCTGTGTGTGTGTGTTTGTGTGCGTGTGCATGCACATGTGCATGCGTGCGTGCGTGTATGTTTCCTCCTGCCTTAAATGTCGTATGTCTGTCTGCTCTTACCTCCAGTCCTTGAACCTTTAAGTTCATAGTGTGTTTGTGTGTGCGTTTGTGTGTGTTTGTGTGTACATGCTTGCATTCAGACTTTACAACTGGCTTCATGCATGCTTAGCCAGTGGAGTGGAGCTCTAGGTATCCTCTCAGAGAATTGTTTTGTTTTGTTCCTGGTGAGTGGGAATGTGTACGTGTTGTTTTGTCACTCGCTGGTCAAGTAGCTCTTCTCATTTCTACCGGACCGACTATGTGTGTTTGTGTGCTCAGAAAGCATGAACCAACACAATAGATCTGCACTCCAAGTAATGCAGTCATGGTTTTGTTTTTTGTATGGTACAATCCACGAAGGTTTGAAATGTTGCTTTAGCTTTTCACTTGTGTATGCTTATCATTTTTGGTCATCTGGGAAGCCTGTGCTGAAATTAAAAAAGGAGGGTAAACTTTAATCTGAATCCTGTAAATACTATCACAAGCTGATTTTATAACGACTTGCACTGACGGTATATTTGGCCAGCGAGAAAGTTGAATGTTCAGTGTCCTCAATCTTCTGGCTTAGAGGCCATTGTTTCGCTGACTTTCACATGTTGCATTCTTGTAGCCTCTATTTCTCTCGGCTTCTAGAGGTGAAAGTATATCTTTAGATTAGATTTTACATAATGAGCTAAGCAGTACTTCTAATTTACTAATTCTTTTGATAAAATTCTAGAATACATGTACACTCTCCACACTGTGCTTGAAAACAAAGGTTGTAGGAAGCTATGCTGTCAGAGACCGATGATCAACATATTTGAAGACAGCAGATCTGCTGTGTCTCAGTGTCTCCAAGACAGCCAACAATTTTTACTTTGCTTTTTTAGTATCCTGGCAGCCATTTGCTTGAGTCTACCTCAAGCAGGCTTTACAAAGGGTGACTGTCAGGTCTCTTCATGAACTCTTTGCTATAGCTGACAGGATGAAAACACTGGAGACTCTGTAAGACTTTTTCTAAGTATCTTTAAAAAGTTCTCAAATGATACAGTGGAGAGAAATGTGCAACTGCACCGTCATGCTTCACTTTAACTTTCTGTGATTTTGACCACTGTCTTCTATTTGCTGCTGGCTTGAATTTCTGTATAAATGTATGACTGTAAGTGCAAGAGTTAATTGTGTAAGTCGTAGTTATAAATGTTTTTGTGAATTATCTGTTTCCATACCCTTACATGCTCTTGTGATTGGACCCTGCACTCTTCCATAAGTGGGTCAAAAATGACCTGTATATGCATCAATGTGTTTTTATGCCATTTTAGTCATTTTGGTAAAGAATAATCATTAATATTAATGTTTGTATTATATTTTCTTCCACACAAGAATTATTTCATGTTTAAAATATGTTTTAATTTTCACTTTATCACAGATTTTGAACAGTTTGATGACTGAAAAAGAAGACTATTACACAGAACAGCAACAGAAGTGTTACGGGTTCAGATGCAGGAATGAGAAGGAGTGTCAGTTTCCGTGCCTAGAACTCCTGGTAACCTGTTTCTGTGTTTGGTTTCCCTCGTCTGAGTTCCGACCATCTGGACCAAAGAACCTCCTAGCAGCATGTTCCCTCCATCTACAAACCCTGGAACTCATCTGGTCTGCCTCCTCTGTGTTCAGGAGTCGTCAACCACCAAACCTGCCGCCCCAGCCTCCAGAAACAACAGCTCTCACCCTGAGCATCCCTAGCCTCCTTTCCCACCTTGTCTGGATGCCCTCCTGGTCTCCCTATTCCCTTCCATCTCTGTCCAGTCAGCTATGTCACAGCATGAGCATTCCAGACTTACAAATTGTTTAGTGCAGTTCGTTTGTTGAGAGTAGTCACTCTTGGTGTTAAGTCCTGGCTTGCCAGCTTTGTGTATTTTCTCGTGTTCTTGTTTCACCTGTAGTTCCACTTTGAGTAGACTTACTCAGCAAGTGGTCTCCGCTTTCTAGTTTAGTCTAGTTCTCTCATGCATTGACTTGCTGGATTTATTGCAGCCTTTCTAGAATTAGTTTTGCATAATAATTAATCTGGATTCTTTCGCTTTCCTACCTAGGTTATACCTAAAGTGGGTTAGTTGCATTTATTTTCTTTTGGTTACCATGCCAGTCCTCTAGGAGAACTCCTGAGTTTGTTTGTTTCTTAAGTCGTAAGTATTTCGCATCATTTCTGGTTGTAGTTTTCCAGCCTTGTTTTGTAGTATAGTTGTATTGTGAACAGTGCTGAGACTGATTGTAGATTCTTCACAGTGCGGCACAGAATGACGAGTGGAGTCAAGCTTTATTGTAGAGAGAGTGAATCCTGATTGGCTCAGCTCCACCTGGTCCCGCTCTGCAGATGCTGATTGGTATTGGCAACACCTGCTGCTGCAGCCTCTGTGCCGAGCACACCTGAGAAAGAGAAAAGAGTGGTGGAAGCGTAAAGTCCTGTCTGGAGCCTGCAGGAGCAGGCCTGACAAGAAGAATATCAGCATCCATTTTGTTGACATTTTTCCACTCTTTTCCTCCAGCTGTTCCTGCTCTCTGTCCCTCCACATTTGTGCATCACCTCTTGTATGATATTATCAGTGATAAAGAGGTTGGGGTAGTAATATAAATGATACAATTTAAACAAGTGTAAAAGGTAACTTAAAAATTTTAATAGAATGATATCAGAAACATGTTTTTTGAGGAATAGCTTGATTATGAAATGATATAAACTTTTCATTGTAAAGATATTGCAAGAAAACGACCTCACCGGGTCATTTTTGACCCACTTATGCATCTAAGGGTTAAATAACTTTCTAGCATTCATTCATTTTCCTTCATATTAAATTATGTAGGTTTGTTTGGATTCATCAAACCTATAACCCCAGGTCTCACCTTACAGATTTAAGTGTTTGAGTGCTTTTGCCTCAAAGGCTAAAATGTTCACTTTAAAGACCTCCTTACCTTCACAAGAGGTATTTACTGTCATTTTTAAAGAATGTAAATATTACAGTAGAAAGTCCATAACAGTCTGCATTTAACTACATCAAAAGAGACAAGATTTTGATCGGTAAAAAGTATGACAAATGTGTGTGTGTACCATTCCAAACATCACTTGAACCAAAGCTGAGCCTGCAGCAAAGTGAAGGCATATAGAGTTCCTGCAGACAGCAGAATCCAGGCTACTACTGACCAGAACTAAATTCCAAACCAAACACAGACACACAGACACACAGACACAGACACACACACAGACACACACACATCCATGCAGCCACATAGCCACTGGCAGCAGCTTCTTTGTAGCCCGAGCAACTGCAGTAGCTACTAGCTGGGTCCAATGCAAAGCTGCTTACCAGGACTCATCTGGGATCAGTGACAGATGGACAACCTGTCCTGGAGGCCCGGGCACCACCGGAGCGCTAGGAGACAGGTAAACCCGGTCAGAGCCCCGTGGAGCCCCTAGGATGCTTAGAGTGTAATCGCAAGATTTAACAGTCAAGATGCATTCGCACACATACTGAACACAAACACACACCTGCAAACAAATGCTGTCTGACAATGTTATTCATACAAGCCTCGAACAATGAGTCTGGTCCTGTAGGTTGAGGTCAGGAACCTTGTCTTGAAGGGACTTAGAGGTGCATACAAGAAGGTGCATGAAAATTTGGTTTTGTCAGTACTTTTTTCACACAGCATTACTGCTACTGAGGTCCGTTATATCAGAGTTTTCTGACTGTTCTGTACTCACAGACATAATTTAGCTCTTTCATTCACACAATGTCGAATAATAATAACAATAAGACGAAGAAGAAACAGAAGAATTTTCTTTGCTAGCGTAGTTCATAGGCCAAGTGCAGTTACACCATTAAAAATAAGACAATAAAATAAAATAAAAAACAGAAAAGAAATGAGAAACGTAAGACAATGCAGTACAACAAGAATAAACAGTGCATTTAGGTCTCTTGGTTAAAAAAATATTTACCGTACTATAGTTTTTAAAAATGTATTTAATGACTCTGGGTGAAAGGCGAATGACACAACAACAGTAACGGCTATAATGCTGCATTTTCAGGTGCAAAGATGTGCCAAAATTGAAGACAAAACTACAAAAGAAACAAAGCATGTCAGTGAAGAGATGTGAAGTTATCCCCTCAAGGCTGACATATTTCTGAATATACTGTGGTCTCCTCATGCCACCATACTGCGCTGTCCAGCCCTGTATACCACGTTGCATTTCATTCTCACTTTGCAGGCGCCAGTTGATTCGTCAGCAGCTACAGGATGGAATTAACTCCTTTGCTGTTATCCTTGGCCTCTTGTCAATGCCTCTTCACTCATTTGTTCTTATTTTGCTGTTGTTTCTAATGCGGTATGTGTGGCAATGTCAGGGTGGGGTTGGAAGGGTAGATGGGGTGAAGGTGGGGGGGGCAATAATTAGCGTTGGTATTGAAAAGTAATAACAGTATGGATTAATGTGGGAGAAGTGGAGTGGAGCGCATCATCGAGTGAGACAAATCCAATGCTGGGAATTGGCAGACAAAGCAAGAGGCAGTCAATAGGGATTATGTGGGGGCTAAGCCACCCCATTTGGCTGAGGGAGGCTGGCGGAGGAGAGGTACAGGGTGCCTTGATGGCAATGGTGGCAGCTTTTGGACTGACATGGGTATATACTTGTGCAGGTCGGCTTGCCATCGCCACCTCTTCTGCAGATGATGCATATGGTAAAGGGTGAGGGGAAGGAAAAAGATGGCACAGAAGCGATGACAAGAGGGAGGAGGGAGAAAGGATGGGCATCTTAAGCTTTCTATTTAACTCTCATAACTCCTCCCACACAACCATCCTCCCGTCCCCCCCCTCAGTGAGGCCCTAGATCCCCCGCCTCCTAAGGGAGGTGGTGTATTGGCGCTACCAGAGCTGGATTCTGTGCCAGCTGGGCAAACACTCAAATCGTTGACAGAATAAACACCTTGCAAATAGAAGCTGAAATGACACAGCCTCAGACACACCAAAGCAGCAGGACTCCCAGAGCATCAGCAGGTCTGCACTCGCTCCTTCATGGCATGGAGGCCACTGAGGATTTAACCAGTCTATCTGTTCTGACTGTATATGAACCCGACAACAGCACATTATTAAAACGCTGACTACCTTACTATAGTATAAAAGTTGTGAATTGAAGTGTAGATATTTTTAGGTTATTGATAGTGCTTTTTGCTATCACTTTCACATGTATTTTGTTGATCCAATAATGCAATTAATCTTCCATAGGCTGGCATTTTGAGTGGAAATTAACACCCACAAAGCCTGGTAATAGCCCTTGCTGTGGTTAAGACTGTTTAAAATGTTAATTCATTTCCTATTCCTATTTCATTCCTACCAAATGAGATGTCATTCACAACTTTATTCACGTCCAAAGTAGAAATCAACATCTGTCTGACTGTGTTTATAAATGCATCAACAATCTAAACTCAGCTATCAGGTTTCACTGAACTGTCATTTCCCCACTTGTCCACCAGTTGCCCTCACCTTTCACCTGCTCCATATCTGCCCCTCAGCACCTCATTATAAATGTAGTAAATGCAATTTTTTCCCCAAATGTGCTTAAATTTGGCAAAATCTGACATACAAATTTTTTGTTGTTGATCAGCAACAGACATTGTACTGAAATTTCAAGGAATGTAAAGCCAAGTGTTCAAAAAGTGGAAGCTTCACAACTTATTTGGTGTGCACATTTTAAACACCTGTGAACTGCTCCGCAAAAACCATGGTCTGAAACATCTAAAACACAGGAGTCAGAGTTAAATGAACATGAATCTATTGTTACACTAGCCACTAGGACACCTTGGCTACACACTCTGGCTTTGATGTTATTTCACAGCAATGGTGCATATGTAGACCTGGTATATGTGGGGCTGTAAGTAAACAGTCAATTCATGCAGTCTTAAAATGTTGGTTGCAGGAGAAATAGGAAGATGTAAAAAAGGTGAATCACAAAGAACAAATGCTGACAGCCAGACGATTGTGTTGGAGCAGCAAGGTTTGTGGGTTGCTTCCAGTCAGCAGGAGTGCTACAGACAGTGGTCTGAGGAGGAACCAATCAGGAACTGGCAACAGAGTGATAGAGAATTTGCTTGAACACTGATCTGTGGAATCTTCGATATGCATCATACAGGATTTTAAAGATCTGCCCCTAGCATCTTGGTGTGACATACCAAAGGGCATGCTGAAAAGGCTTGCAGTCTTCATGTCTTACTGAGTCTTAGCTGTTTTGGTGGCCTGCTAGTCAGGGGATGTTTTTACTCACCTGAGTGTATTATGACCACGAAGTAGAAACTCAGGACAACATAAATCAATTCAACTGTGATCACTGACATATAGGTTAGAAAAACTGTGAATATGTAAACTAATTTTAGCACACAAGTGATTTACAATTAACCAGACCGAGTAAAGATGGTCATTAAGGACCAGCAAACACCAGAACTTTCATAAATGTCAAACAGGCAAATTATCTAAAAGTTCACCTGTGCAGTTGTCAGGAACGGATACATTAACTTGAGTCAAAGGTGTTTTTCTTACCAGGCTGTAAAGATGTTTATTTCTGTTGTAAAGTTGAACATTTTAAAATGTTGGGTCTCTGGGGAATGACTCAGTTTTGGAGCCAGGACCAACCGGCCATTCAAGAAACTGTTGGTTTTGGCACTTCTACATTTACTTTAACTATCAGCCCTGGAAGTTGCCACTAGGATACAATGTCATGTTCTGCTGAAAAACCCTGAGCTTGGGCCTTCATTTGGATGTTACTTTAATGTGTACCCTACATCTCGACATCACTGCAGACCAAGCACAGTCCCTTTGACAGTGGTGTTTCCTGACAGCAACTGTTTCCCAGCAGGACAATGCATTCTGAAACACGATACATAAAAGCCAGAGGAAAATAGAAGGGCTTGAGGAACATGACGTGGAGGACAGTGTTAAACCAGTGTGAACCGTTGCCTTCCACACAGAACATTTCATTTCTGAGACATTCAAAGCTTCTTTTAAAAAATCTAAATTGAACTTTGGACTGTGTAGTCTCCACATCCGTCTGCTTTGTATTTGAAAGCATTGCATCAGATCCCTTCTTCACTGGGGGCTTCCTGCTGCATGGTATGTGGTCAGCATTTCCTCTGAGCTTTGGAATGGATCACATTTTTGGAATCAACATGCAAAAAAGGAACATGCAAATGAGCTGCTGAGACACCTCAAGGCCCGTTGGGTGAGCACCAGTCACACTACCTTCCATCCTATGCAAACCGCATACTTTTTGTTTCCATGTCTGTCCTCCTGTAAGTAATTTGTAAACATGTTCTACTGGTTCTAAACAAATAACCCATTTGGATGTACACAGTCTCATTCTGTCCATCTCTTTTTACAATGAGAAGAGAAACAGTCGCTAGCTGGATGGAGAGAGATTTATGCAATTTTCATTTATTTATTCATTCATTCATTCATTTATTCAATGCCCATTTTTGGTGCATATAATTCTTTAATTTTTATGTTAATGGCCGCATGGGGTGGTGGCTGGGTTTTGATGACATATCTCCACTGGAGATCCTTGGACGGCTTAGCCCGCCCATCCAAAAATAGCTGTGAAATCCGGCGAAATAATAAAGGGGTGGTGGTGGGAGTGGAGGGGGGCTGGAGGGGTGGATTTGCGGCAGCTGAGGCTTTGCATTCGAATGGCATGGTCTGTCTGGAGTGAAGGGTACCCCCACCCCCCACCCCCCAGCCCCCAGCCCTTCACCACTACCACAACACCCAAGAGAGAGAGGGAGAGAGGAGGTGTTATCGGGTCCTTGCAGCCAGAGCCCCGACTTGTTCCTGAATACAGAATGTGGCAGAGGACCAGAAAAGTGAGTTGTCTTTGTTTTGTCAAGTGTGCCATGACAAAATGCTGGGGAGCCCCCTCCTCATGACCCTTCACACACACACACACACACACACACACACACACACACACACACACACACACACACACACACACACACACACATACACACACACACACACACACACACACACACACACACACACACACACGTAGGTGAACTAGCTCGGCGTAGGGACCTGCTTGTTTGACCTGCTAATCATCTTTGCATAAATACAAAGACACCAAACAGAGCACAAGGTTTATGTTTGGGGGAGGGGGTGATGGGGGTCCTCACAGAAAGGTGTCCACAGTACCTGAAGCGCTGCTGTTGCCATGGGAATAGCTGTCCATATGACCACACAAGCATGAATACAAAATAGGTAGAAATGTGACATAGAATTTACAGACACACACATTAAGAAAATGCAGCCACACTGGCCACTGGGAAATGTGTTTACAGGTGTAGTCTCTCACACACACACACACACACACGCACACACACACGCACACACACAGCAAACCTCTTTCTTCACTCCAACAAGTCCTGCTAAATATTCATGAACCTTGACAAAAACAGTGTCCTGTCTGTCTGCCTCATGCTGTCCCTTGCTCTCTTTCTGCTGGTCTTTGTCTTAGTCTCTTGCCCATGTGACTGCCATGTGCGCATGTGACATCAGACAGCCTTTGAAGGGTTGATTATTAATCAATTGGCTGTCATCCCCCTTCAATATTCACACACCCGACTTGGTTCAGCCTTACACCACATACAGTATGTCACAAAAACAAACTATATATTTCATAGACAGAAATATTACAAGACATGTAGCCACACAACTTGAAATTGACCTCTTACTCCATACTGCCACGGTGTGCAACTCAAACAGCTGTCTGATGCACACTGGGAAGCTGACAAAAAGAGTGTGTAAATAATGAAAAAAATGATGGTTTGAGAGAAAAGTTTACCACCTTTCTCGTCTCAGCACATCAGTCACTGTGTGAACTGGATGTGTATGTTAGCTTGCCCATTTTGGAAAGTTGCAGAAATTATCAGTCGACAGTTTCTCTCAGACTGGGAAGAAGTTCCAGGGAGTTTTCTCACGTCTGAGAAGCACACTTATTGCAGTACACAGATACCTTAGGACATGCCTTTTGCAAGTTCTGCATCAGCTTCAGAAGAGCTCCACTAACAGACCCAAATTTGGCAAGTCATCTTGCTGAATGATGCTTTAGGGTTGAGGCTTGGATGCTCTATTATGAGCCTCTTGTTAGCCTAGAATTGGCACAAGCCTGTCATAATCTTTACCCTGGCAAAGTTATTGTTAAAAGCAACAAATTTAATGACTAAAACAGAGCTTTGTGTAGGGTTTACTCTCATATTCTGCATTACCAGTAACATTAAACTAGATTCTGAACACAATCTTTATAATTCTTTGTCTTTTTTTCAAATTGTGGTGAGAGTGTAATTATTATACATCTGGAAATCGAACATTGTCAAGACAAATATATTTTATGTAGTTAAACAGTGGTATAAAAATATAGAAGCACTGTACAAACAATGTTCAAGTTTACACTTTTTATATGAACCTTCATGAGTGCTTGCTGTTTTAGCTGCAGATTTATGACTGGATTTAGACATGTCCTCAAGATCTGAGAGTGACGTCATAAAGAAGATGTTAATGCAACTGTATGTACATTTTGAATGATCCCAAGAAGATGTGCAAAAATGTGCTGCTGGGCTGCTGAGACTGTAGGCCAAACATGAACAGCGTTTTCCTTCAGGTCTTGTTCTGTTTCAAATTAAAGCAGTATGTCTGAAGCTATATGTTTAGGCAAAAGGGTCTAAAACTGTTCTAAATGATCACACATAATATCAGCAATATCTGTAACCTTGGCATAATTAATCACACTTTCAGTGTCTCCCTGAAGGGGATATGAGGGATGCTAGAGAAACTTTGAAGCATGGTGAGGTCTTTACCCTCTATTATAATCTAAAGTTAGTAATCTAAACAGAATGAAATTCCTACCAGAAGCATCCTGAATGTTTTACTATTGTACTCTCAATGAACTCAATTACAATATCAAAGTCTTTTTCTACTAATGTGAATGGCAACATTTAGCTTGGTTAAATTTTCAGTCTTGATTTCTGATACATTGTACTCATGTGTCTGTCTTTCTGTCTGATTTCTCTGACACACAAAAATAGTTCCGATTTTGTGGGGGAAGCTGTCATGAGCAATTCTGCTATCGACTACCATGTCTGATGTCCTTGAATTGTCCCTCACAGGTGTGCAATAAGCTGCAGTAGTCCAGTGCTGTCTGAAGTGGATAATCCACAAACCTCACTGTGGACTGCTGTCACCGTTTGCTATGTTTGGAAAATTTATACTTCCCTCTGAAAGTCTGTGGACAATCCAGAATTGTGTTTGAATTCATTCACCCACTACATCTGGTTTGCCACACAGAAAACTCCTAGTGGAAAAAGGTAGACAGCAGTGATACATTTCACACACACCACTTGAATGTAACACTTCTACATAATTATATGGCAGAAATTCTGTCAAATAAATAAAGAACAAAACGTGCACCACATTTGAGGCCGTGGTCACCACAGCAAAGTAACTGAGTGTGTTTACATTCACACCAGTAGTCCAGCTATTAAACTTGTCCTGGTTTTGATTATATTTGGGATATGGAACACTGAGAAATCTGTATATTAATATCCCTGTACACATGATAAATAGTAGTATCCCCGGTACTGATCACTGTGTGCTGTTTGATTCTTGCAAAGCTAAAAAGGCAGTATAATCTGACATTCCCTTAACTGTTAGCCTAATGTTAAACTGATTTGACTGTGGTTATTGAAAATGAGGCAGCCATGACTCATAGCAAGCATAGCACAATTAAACACCAACATTGCATTGATGATTCAGGTTTATCCACCCTTTTTTTTCCAGCAACAGCAGATAATCGTCACAAGAAATATTAAAAAATTTGCTCTTCTTTGACTGGTGTCAGGCTGCCCCTGTCACTACATAGAGCCAGGAAGCAGGCAGTGGCTGAAGATACGTAGCCGTGAATGGTGGGATAGCGATGTCATGATGGAGTTAAGAGACCCTGAGTGGAGATAAAATGTCCGTATGAACAGGACGTCCTTTAACTTGCTATGTGACACAATTGAACCATTCATGAGACCAGAAGAAAAAAAAAAAGCTCAAGTACCCGTAATGTTACTAATGAGAGTGGCCTTAGTGTTGCGTAAACTGGACAGTTGTGTTAAATATCACTTGTTTGTGTTTCCATCCATAATTTGACCAAACCATAATCTGGCAGCAGGCACACACTGGAATACAAAGGAAACATGCAACCGTATTCTGGTTTCTTTCGGAGTATTCCAGGTGGGATAATCAGGTTTATTTAAACTGTGTTGACAATTTGTCCAGGTTTCTGAAACTGGGACAAAATGTTTTAGATGCACAAACACAAAACAATATAATGGAGGTTCCCCACAACACTAAAATAAAGTTCAGAAAACAAATCCTGTGCTCATGTAACTTTATCTGCAACATGCTTTGGCGAGACTGAAAGCACCATGATCTTCTGTTATACGCTTTCATCAATATGCAAATCAACATTACTATTTAAAGCCGTCAAATAATATAAAAAATAATTAATGATTAAAAAGCAGCTGCTGCTCCACTGTTTTATAGTTCACATGCACATGTTTCTTTAGCAAGCCTAGGTTCTAACCCACATATGGCTTTAAAAACAAATAAAATTAACCTTAAAGTCAATTCTGTACTTCACAGGTAGCCAGTGCAGGGCTGCTAGTATAGATGTAATACTTTCCATTTTTGTGGTACCGGTAAGGAGTCTCCCAGGAGCATTCTGCACCAGCTGCAAACAAACAGGAAGGAGTGGCTGACAAATAAATACAGTGAATTACAGTAACAGTGAGGAGATGAAAGCAGTGATAAAAGACATCATGTCTTTCCAATATAGGACAGAATTCAATTTTGCTGTGTTCCTTAACTGAAAATACTACGCTTTTACCACAAAATTAGTCTGTTGTTCAAACTTTATCCCTGAGTTAACAATAATAGCTAGATTCCTGTCATACTGTAGGACAGATGCAGACTCACTTAGCTGTACATGGGAATCAAAATGATTGAAATGTTAAGACAAGACTTGACAAAATACTGTGTAATCTCATTTAAATTATTATTCTAAAAGTTTGATATACACTACGGGTCAAAAGTTTTAGAATGCCCCAATTTTTTAAAAAAATACAAGTAATTCAAGTCCAATGAATAACTTGAAATGGTACAAAGGTAAGTGGTGAACTGCCAGAGTTAAAAAATAAAATAAAATGTAAGGTTACCCAGAACTGAAAAATAATGTACATTTCAGAATAATAAAAAGGAGCTTTTTTTTTAGGGAACAAGAAATGGGTTAACAACTTAAAGCTGTTCTACAGCAATGGAGGTTGATCAAACCTTGAAAGTTGGAGTTACCAAATCCTGTCCCAACATTTCTTGATTACTGACAACCCCCTCTGTCTGCATAAAAGTAGTGTTGGAACACACCATGGTACCATACCCTCCAGAGCATTATTTGAACTGCATTGTACTGCAGAAAGTAGTGTGTTGCTATAAAAATCATGAGGAAAGGGCAATTAACAATAGAAGAGAGACAGACCTTCATATCACTTAAAAATGTAGTTCTTTCCTACTGAGAAACTGTGAAGAAACTCAAGGTGTCAGTGAGTAAAGCTTTCTTCATCATCAAAAGGCTCAGAAACTAGGGGAGACTCTGACAGGAAGAGATCTGGAAGACCCAAAGCCACAACAGAATCAGAAGATAAGTTTCTGAGTGTCAACAGCTCGGTGATAGGAGCTCACAGGACAACAGCATCAAGCATAGCTTAATAGTGGTTGTAGTAAGAAGTCTCAGTTTAACTGTGAAGAGAAGACTTGGAGTTGCAGGTTTGACAGGTGGAGTTGCTGCAAGGAAGCCGTTGTTAAGACGTCACAAGAAGAAACAGAGTCTTGCCTGGGCAATGAAACACCACCAATGGACTACTGAAGACTGGAAGAAGGTATTATGGGCTGATGGATCAAAATTTTAAATCTTTGGTTCATCAAGCAAGATTTTTGTATGCCGTTGAGTAGTAGAAAGGATGGTTCCTCAGTGTGTGACATCAACTGTCCAACATGGAGGAGGAAGTGTGATGGTCTGGAACTGTTTTGCTCGATCCAGGGTCGGTGACTTGCACAGAGTGGGAGGAACCGTGAACCTAAATGTCTACCACAGCATTCTGCAGCTCCATGCAATACCCTCTGGTATGAGAATAGTTGGTCAGGCATTTGTCCTACAGTAAGATAATGACCCAAAGCATAAGTCCAAGCTATGCCAGAAGTACCTTGGGCAGAAGTACCTTAGGCAGTCCCTTCAGGCATTTTTCGTGATTGTTGCAGCTGAAAATGCCTGAATGCGTGGCAGCTTTTCTAAAAAATTGCGATTAAAGTTGTGATGTTTTAAGCTTATTTATTGTGATGAAATTGCAGGATACAGTGACAATTGCTAAAAAGCTGCATTTTTTCCAGCTTGTAGAACATGTTTCAATGCTGTAATTGACAGTATTTATTCCGAAATTAATGTTCCAACCCATTTACACAAAAGCTGGCACACCATGGTGGAAATTAGCAGCAGCCAGACACTGGTTTAACATGACGTGGTTGGTAGATTTAAGGCACAAAATGATAATTTACTATTGAATGAATCATATTTGAACATATCTGTCAGTGGCTTTAAAAGTTAATTTCACTTCCTGGCACACACGTGTTCACACACACCCTCACGGCTTGTCATGTCAATTAACAAGAACAGCACTGAGAGAGCGCAGTACTCCACCAAGACTGTTCATTACCTGACCTCGCGCTGAACACAGGTGTTTGTTCTGCACGTGTACAGACCAAATCGCATGACCTTAACATGTAGCGGGTGACGGGAATTGATGGGACTCAGAAACATCTCCACAATTTAATCAGTTGTTCCTTGTGTCATTTCCGATACATCCACAGTGGTAGATTTGTTGTAGGATCACAATCATGTGATCATCAGCAGGTCGCTAAGGTAGCGTTCACTTGTTGCCACTATCAGATGCCATGTCGCTACCTCAATGGGAAATCCTTAACAAATCCGTGGATCCAAATTTTAAGCCGCATCACTGCCGAAGTCTAATCACTCGGCCCTTGTGTCATTTCTGACCGACCCTTAAAACTTCATTCAAATCCCTGAGTTTGTTTTTGAGTGATGTTGGGAACAGAGGAAGGATTCACACACACTGATCGTCACATAACTCCGCCGTGTTCTTTGGTGGAATAATTAATCTAATTTACCTCATTCTTTCAGTGCTTTAATGGATCTGGATGCAACAGTTTCCATCATGGTGATTTGTCTGGTCTGTTGTCCGCTCATTTCAGCCATTCTAATATGCTTCATGTTTTGTTTTTTTTTAAATAAAGTGTTTATCAACGGATGATTTTTTTTTCATTTTTTTTTTGTATTCCACCACAATATTG
Source organism: Acanthochromis polyacanthus (assembly GCF_021347895.1). Taxonomy (NCBI): domain Eukaryota; kingdom Metazoa; phylum Chordata; class Actinopteri; family Pomacentridae; genus Acanthochromis; species Acanthochromis polyacanthus. Next base: position 22,264,690 of record NC_067125.1, read on the forward strand.
CACGGGTGTAAAACAGTTTAGCTCCACTTTTATGAAGAACATCAGTGAATTAATTGTTTATCACGGTCTTCAGCAGTAATTTTTGTTGGTAAATGAGAGACATTAGTCCCGCACATGTCTGCATCTTCAAACCAGAAACAAGGAAGTGAATTCGGTGACATACGTGCATTACGTTTGCGCTGGGAGCTGCTATGATTGGTGGAACTCACGGGAGGCGGGCCAAAATTGCGGGAAAGTTATGGTGATTGGACAAAATTGCAAGGCCGTGCAAAATTCGCAGATTGGTTGATTTCGCGTGAATTCGCACGATCGCAACATCGCGAATTCCTGGAGGGACTGCTTAGGAAAAAAACAACAAGATGGTGAGCTTGAAAACATGGAATGGCAGCACAGTCTCCAGACTTTAACCCCATGGAGCTGGTGAGAAGAGTGAAAGCAAAGCAACCTACAAGTGCCACATGGAAACTTCTGTAACTTTCTGAAGAATATTTGATTTCCATTGTACAAAGACTGCCATGAGTGTGTTTATCTGTTGTATCCTCCAAATGTGGTACTTTGATGAGTCAAAAGTTTAGAATACATTTTGGTTTCAAAATTGTTTTTTTTAAACTTCATTTGTACATTTGTTCTATGCTTTAATTTCAAAGTACAATCAGCCATTGTGCATAATTTACAATTTAAGAAAATGGAAAATTTGGGGAGTTCTAAAGCTTTTGACCGGTAGTGTACGTAGTTTCAAATATCCATCGAACCACTATATCGGTCTAACTGTAACACACATGCACACACATACAGGATAAATAGGCTGCCAGCATTGTCTGCATGTGCATGGGCATGGTGGCCGAGGTGTGAATGTGTGTCAGATGGTTCGGTGGGCCGCCTGGCAGTCAGCAATGTGGTCATGCCCACACCAACAGGGAGCAACACACACACAAACCACCTCTCCCCCCATCATCCTAAAGCCTCCATCGCTCACACACACACACACACACACACACACACACACACACACACACACACACACGCACACGCACACGCACACACATACACAGACAAATATAGGCTCCTGCTTCCTTGACCTGCACATTATCATTGCATGAATACAAACGTACTGAGTTAGAGAGATACACCTGTTAGTCTGATCAGATGATTCTGATCTGTCAGAATGCTCATCCGTGGCAGCTTTGTGTTCATTAATTTCACATGTAAAACTTAACTGATCTAATCCGATAGAATGGATAAAAGTACAGAATCAACAAGAAAAGCAATCAGAGAGCTTAGTTCTCTGCCAAGTCTGCTCGGTTGTTGTATCGTTTCCGGCGCATGACATCTTTAAACAATTCATGGTCTTCAGTGGTGGATTTGTAGTAGGATCACAATCATGTGATCATCAGCAGGCAGCTGACATAGTGTTCACTTGTTGTCATGGTTACAGTGACGTTGTGCTGCTATCTCGCAATGATACGAAAATCTTTAACACATCTATAGATCCAGACTATAAGCTGTATCACTGTCAAAATCTCATCACTTGGTCCTTGCGTCATTTTTGACCTTCCTTGAAAATTTCATCCAAATCCGTTTGGCCATTTTTTTAGTGTTGTTGCTAACAGACAGACAGATGGACAATCCAACACTGATCGTCACATACCTGTGCTGCATTCTTTGACGGAGCAATTAGAAGTGTTGTAGTCCAGACATGTTCAGATCAGTCTTCTTTACTACTTCTTTTTCTGCAGTCTGTCTGTATACATTCCCAGAGTTCAGCTATGGCCCAGCCTCACAGTGGATCTTTGCTCGTCACTAACTGTTTAAATGTGACTCTCTGCCAGATAACTCCCTACTTTTGTTTCTCTTTTGTACGTGAACATTTACTTTTTGCTCACTGTGATGGATTACAAGTGAATGAATGCCAGTAACATATTAGCCCTGTGGTTGCCTGCCATTAGCCCAGTACTAGCTCAGATAGGTACTTGAATCTCCCTCATGAACTTTAAGAGGGATTCAATTACAAAAAGTATGTCTGACTTTGACATGGTTAACAGTTCAGACTTCGGGATTGGAAAATATACATTGTGTTATTTGCTACCATAATGAAAAATACAAAATGCCCTTTCCAAGAAAAACAATTGAATCTACTTTTGAACAACTAATTCAGCATTAGTTTGGTGGATTTAAATTAAGAAGGTGTTGTAAGCAGATTATTCTTTTAAATGGCATCACAAAGGGTCAGGAAATGCTGAAGTATGGAGTTACTGCTCTGTGTCTAGCTTAACATTTCTTAGGTGAATTTAGTTGTTTTGTGAAGTTCCATATTTCTAAAATCTTTGTGCTGTGACAAAACCCAATGATATTACAAGTTATTGTTTACCTAATATGAGATTTTAGTCTGATATGACATATGAGATGATTTGTCACAAATGTGTATATTCTGACCTCCGATGTTGTGTTTACATAATGTGTGTTTTGCTCCTCTCACTGATTTTCTCACTGTCTCTTTCCTTCTGTCTCATTCCATCTCTAACTCTCTGCATCCCCCTCCTCCCCCTCTGTCTCTCAGCTTCCCCTCTCAGCAGTAAGCCCTCTAATCTCTCCTGTTGAATCGCCTGGCAGACACATGCCCTCTGTCTGCAGAGCCAGCGGGGATGCTTCCTGTGCAGGTGTACCACAGAGCATGCACAATAGGTGCGGAGAGCACGGTGAGCACGGCAGCTTTGGGTTGGGCTTGGCGTGATGAGTGTACTGAGTGTGGTGAGCAGAGTGAACATGGCAGTTCTGGGGCACACTGGGTACAGCAAGGTTGGTGGTGGTGGGGGGTTGGTGGTTATGAGGACACTGGGTAGGGTGAGTGTGGAAACTGCAGCGGGTGTGGCGGGCGTGGTGAGCACATTGGGACTGGCAGATGGTGGGCACAGTGAGTAGGGTACATGGCAGACACTTTGGGTACAGTGAGCGTGGCGGGACTGGTAGCCGAGGTAGCTGTCACAGTGTGACCTCATGTGGAGTGGCAGGACCGGGGACCAAGGTTGCCAGTCGTGTCTGGACTCTAGCCCACACTCCCTGACATCCAATGTGACATTTCCTCTCTTCCCTCTTGCTGAGTCATTAGTAATTTTTGATAGTTAGTAGCTTTTCCCCCCTTGTTTCTGGCATCTCTTAATCAATGTTAATTGGCTTGGAATTAGCATATGTTAATTAATGATATTTACTTCAAATTAAAGGTATGAGTGGTCCCAGAGGGTTTGCTGTTCATCTAATTAGAACCAATTAGCTGCAATTAACACGTGTAAATGAGACGGCACTGAGTCCAAAACAAACAGTGTGTATATGCAGGCTGCTGCCCAGCTTCCCTCGTGTTGCTGAACATGCATGAGGCTTCTGTTTTCTTTTGTGTGTGTCTTTATGCATTTTCTTTGTGAATATATACACATTACATTCACTATAGTAACATGTGTTATAAAACACCAGATAGAACATACAGCTATTCCACCTCAAGTAACCATTCAGGACCTTTTTGCTCCCAGTTTTCCCGCTCACATCCTCAGTGTCTCTCCTATTTTTAGAGCATGCTGCCAAACTAATTTGTTTTACAGACCTTCCTATCAAGTGAAGAAAATCCCGGAGGTGTATTAATTGAAATTCAGTCGACGGCACATCTTGTTTTGGTCTAAGAAACCACCAGCCGTGCTGAGTGTGGAGAGTAATCTCACACAGGGAAAATTGCCAGGAAATGAGAAGATGTAAACAAGGGAGAAGGTAGAAAATAAACAGAAGTCATTCAAGCGTCTATGGCATCTCACCATACTCTATTAAAAGTATACTGCTTGTTTTCATTTCAATTTCAGCAGCTAAATTGTCTCGTTTGCCTTAAAATGTCACCTTTTTATAAGACTTAAATCACCAAAGCCTTCCTTTTCTGTGGTCAAAAATCAGGTTAACCTGATTTGTAAATCTGTTGTAAATCCTTCTCATAACTGAAAGAAAGGAAAGATTTTTCTGGGATGCTTAAGACATGCTCCTGTGGCCTTCAAGCCTGTTAGCTGTAAAGCAAACATGCAGCCCACCCACTGAGCCAGCTGGGGCACAGAAAACTAGCTCACAGACTTATAGTACACAATGTTGTCTCAGCATTGGTATTAAAGAATCAGAGCTGCACTATTTTTTATGAAAGTCTCATTTGGAGTATTTCTCAGACATGTGACCTGCTGCTAATAAGCAAGACCTGAACAATGTTTAACTTGTCCAGAACAGTGCCATCATTGATATTTTTAAGATGCCCATGTCACGCCAGTACTACTGAAATGTAAAACAGAATGTAAAGAACACAGCAACTAACCATCCCCTAAATACTGCAATATAGCTACATCCACCAGTGACAAAACTCAACAGTCTACAGCAATAGTCCAGTCAATATCGCAACCTTCTTTATCTTGACTAAAGGTATATTTTCAGCATGTTACCTGTAATAAATTCTATGATCAGACCTGTGAGCCTTTTCTAGGATAAAATGATGCAGGATGAAGTGCATGAAACCAAAAGGAGAGAAGGTGCATGACTTTTAAAAAATGATTCCTATGCTACTGCAGAAAAAGGGGTTTGAGTTGGGATTTTAAATACAGATTTTCCAGTTCTTTATGGACAGTATACATGTTGCTCTGTGAGGCCAAGTTTACCAGTTGGCATGTTTCCTCCTTTCTCACTTCTCTGGTATCTGGATTGCAGGTCTGTATGGATGAGTGAAATCTACAAAGAGCCCCAAAATAGCATTGTCTGCTGTCTGTGCTCTGTTCCAAAAGAGACTTGAAGCACTGGCTAGAGTGTTTTGGCAGACATAACACACATCCTTTCATTCCACCTGGGTATTATAACTTCCCCCCATGTGCGTCCTTTTTGAAAAACCTCAGACTTCAATTATCCATCCAGCACTGGCACAGTATCAATGAAGAACCCAGCAGTGACATCCGCAACTTTCCGTGCTGTTCTTTAATCATGAATAGATGCAGATTATAGTTCTTTTTGTGTCATTTCTTCTCCGCCGTCACCCTCACCTAAACCCCCACCACCACCCATCAAGGTAAAAGAAGGTGTCTTCTTGAAATCCCTCCCAGCTCAGAGTGGTGTCTAATCTTGAGTTAGTGGTTGTGCAGATGCAGCATTGACAGGCGTCTCTCTCTCTCTGTCTCCCTCTATGTAGCATTTGGCAGACTCCCCTTTTAGTCCCCAGGTTTAGCGGCAGGAGACGGTGAGATGCCTCAGTGTACTTACCACTATAACAATCAGGGGGGTGGAGGGTGTGGGGGTAATGTTGCAGGAGGTTTTGCAGCTGAAAATACAGCATCCGCTGCCTTTGTTGGGTGATAAGGGAAAGGTGGAGGGTGGGGGGTGGAGGGCTACATGCACACAAGGAGCGATCTCGGGAGCTGAACAAATCTGAGAATGGCATTATGGGTTGGTAAACACGGATGCCATAAGAGGCTGCAGGATTTGCTATTTTCCCATTTTCTTCTCTTTTTTTTTTTGGAGGCCTGAAGTCTGGAGCCAAGGCACAAAGACAAGATGGAGGTGGTGTCAGTGCAGAGATGGAATGAGACAAACAAAATGAAAGGAAAGAAATGGAATGAAAGAAAGTAGAGGGGGGCAGGGGTGTTGGACAGTGACAGAAAGAAGTAAATGGTGATGAGAGAAGGCTTTAGAGCGAAGGATACAAAGAGAGAACAGAGATGAATCCAAACAGCTGAAATTAGGGCTTCTCAATACAATTTCACTGACCTCCACCTCACCCCACCCCCTACCCGCCCTGATGGTATCAGTCCTATGTGGATCTGAGTCCAGCACATCGGAGGCTTGGCTTGTGTTTAGGTAGTTGTCATAAAAGCTGTTTTGATAGGCTCAGTGCCTATTAAAACTGGCTAAATGCATCAGTGTTTAGTCTTGACCTCAACATTTAAGAGCCCTGAGATGAATCATGGTGTGATTTGGCACTAAATAATTTTAATTGAAATGATTTGCATTGCTGTCCCCTGTTTTATGAAGGATTTTTGACTTAAACGTAGCTCTTTAGTCATTGTTATCAATGAAGTCATGTGTCCTGTGATTGTCCCAGTAAGCACTAATCACATGTCACTGTCAAATCACAAAAAACAAACATGTCACATCTGAACTCAAAGCAAAGACTAGATTCCATTGGTCTCATGCCTATTCCTTACTGCTCAAGCACTTCTCTTCGTTTACCTCAGTAGTGGTTTCGTAGCAGTAGTTTGATTACAAATGCCTGATTCACACAGTCGCCCCCAGTTGATGTTGAGATGGCTGAGCTGCTTTGAACTCTGGGAGCAATTGATGTGGGCTCTAATCTGTTGCGGTTGCTAAGCTAATGAACTTCCATGCAGCAGAGGGAACATTTGCTCTTCCTTTCCTTCAGCCACTAAAATGATACATCCCATCTCTGACTGCACTGCACAGTGGTGCAGTGGTTAACACTGTCACTGCACAGCTACAAAACGCTCGGTACAAATCTAGTGGAGATTGTATGTCCTCCCTGGGTTTTCTCCAGGTGCTCAAGACTGCATGGAGTGAAATGACCAGCTGTCTTCCACAGTCAGAGGACATGTGTGAATGTGATGTGCATGATTGTCTGCCTCTCTGTATTGCTACCCTATGTGAAAACCTTAAACAGACATAGCAACTGAAATGTGCCTTAAGTGGTGTGCTATTCATATGCAACCCAGTGATATCATGTTGTTAAATGACTTTCAATAGATGCCAACACTGTACTAAGAGGGAACTGTCATAACTAGTTGTTTGGTGTATTAAATTTTCTCAGATTTCAAAAGTAATAAGTGAAAAAAGAGAAAACTCTGCATGTTCACTCAGATTACAGAATTAGCCATGGACGGCTTTGCACTGAAATGACAGGAATAAAGTTTCTGCTTAAAGTCAGACAGCTCTCCACACGCTGTTGCTGTGTGTTCGTGTCTGTTGAAGGAATATGATTAACGCTTGTCTGGCTCTGTGTTAGACATTTTGTCTGGGAATCACTAGCTGCTGGTAGAGGAGCAGAGTAACGGCTTTCCATGGAAAATGTATCACATTGTTAGACTAAATAGGAGTGCCAGTTGTGATCTTGTCTGATTGATCAATAATATTGAATAAATTCCATATTGGAACATTTGTGAGCAATGAACCTCTGCCCGTTGTCATTGCAATCAACTGTAATATTTTTGTTTCTCATTATTATAACACATTTGGCCTATAGACAGCCTGGTGTATTTTAAGGAAAGAGCAGTGAAGGAGGTGTACTGGGCGGATCCTGCAAGAAAATGATTTTTAAATACTGGAACATAGAGGGGCTGCACAGTGGCGTCGTGGTTAGCACTTTCGCCTTGCAGTAAGAAGATCCCCGGTTCAAATCCCAGCCTGTGCCTGGGATCTTTCTGCATGGAGTTTGCTTGTTCTCCCTGTGCATGCGTGGGTTTTCTCCGGGCACTCTGGCTTCCTCCCACAATCCAAAAATATGCTGAGGTTAACTGATAAGTCTAAATTGCCCGTAGGTGTGAATGTGAGTGTGATTGTTTGTCTGTATATGTGGCCCTGCGACAGACTGGTGACCTGTCCAGGGTGTCCCCTATCTTCGCCTGAGTCAGCTAAGATAGGCTCCTGCACCTCCTGCAACCCGAGTGAGGATAAAGCGGTGTATAGAGAATGGATGGAACATAGAGTGTACCTTTTTTCTCCTGATGGTGTATCTTAAGCCTTATACTCCAATACGAATACACTCACGGACAGCTACGGATACCCATAGACATGGAGTTGTTGTTATACCGCTTTTCTAGTCTGTGTGAATTTGCATAGTATGCTGTATTTATTTAGCCTAGCTATGCTACACCCATGTTTCTGACGGCACAAGGGTCTAGGGAAGCTTGACAGGGAGGGAGGCGGGCTAAAAGGTTGTCTATCAAATCCCTCTGCAGCAATTGGGTAGGTATACAACCAATCAACGCAACGAATAGGCTGACGTAGTTCCGAGCATAGATATATACAAACGCTAAGTGGCTAAGTCCCATTAGCTTCCCAACCAGCGGAGCCGCGGAGCCAACTGGTATATTAAGGATTTGCCATATCCCGTCGGCATAAGTCCAAATACGTCTTTCTTCTCAATGAAACACGTAAGTGCCGTCCTTTGTTTATCTTTCAAGTTGAATTTTAGCTTCAAATCTTTAAGGGCTGTGGCCAAAGCCGATACTGTTTATTGTGCGCCGGTTGTTTCTGTCAGAATCGTCACGCCTCTGTCGTCACTTAGTTACGCCCGCCTTCTGGCTCTACACTTCATGGTGATTGGTCCGGCCAGTTTTAGGAGAATCCAGCCTCGAGCCTTATGGAGGGTAACTAGACCCTCCCTGGCAGAGAATTAAATTTGTTGCCGTGGGTTGTCTAGCGCGGCTAGGCTAGTATTTATTTATTCTGTGCCAATAATGCACAATATTGCCCTTGTGGCATAGTTGCTGTGTGAACATATAGTCTGGGCAGCACACAGGCATGTGCAGATGGATCCATGTGGACTCTCACAGATTTGCACAGACCCTTCCGGACCCTTGCAAATGTGAAAAGTATAAAAAAGGCCTGATTCTTGTTAACTACCCTGACATTACATCAGATTTTCACAATACATTTATACATGAGTCCAGATTACAATATTATTGTGATATGTATAGAAAATCTGAAATAAACAAGAATACCATCAGGTAAATTCAGATTTAACTTTGTCTGTTGTGTATTTTTCTCTTCTATGGTAAATGAATCACACTAAAAATATGGGTGTGAGGAAGTGAAGACAGAGTCTGAAACCATAACTGTACCTTATGTTGTTCCAGTACTGGAGTGTCAACCGGACCAGTACTGGCATTGGATAATTTATGATATATAAGTACATATGTATGTTAAAAACAAGATATCAATATTTCAATTTTAAAAAGTTATTGTCGATCCTTGTACATCACAACACCCCATCCACAAACACAAGTTCATATGTGTAAAGACATATGCCAAACCATACGATCACCCCTGCCCAACATGTTGTTGGTCCATTGTGTCTCCAAAAAGCTTAAATCTGCCAAATCCTGAACCCAACAGGATATGTGAAGGTGCTGTGTGGTATCTGGCACCATGACATCACTAGTATTCTCTATAAGTCCCGAAATCTGCAAACTGGAGCTTCTGCACATCAACAGCCGTCTTAACCACTTTGGTAGGTACTCACCACTGTTGACTGGAAGCACCCCAAACCTTGCTTGCCAAGGTGTATTTTTACATTTCAGATCTACTTTCCTGCATTTCAGGCTTCCAAAATGTAGGTGGCAGATCAGTACAGTGCCTAAATGCATGTTGTGTAGACACAGAGTGTAAGAGCTGCTGCTCTGCTAACATGCTGATTGCACCACATTTTCTTTTTAACCTGGTGTTAGACTTGTCTATTTTTTACCACACACAACACTTTGACTACAAGAAACAGCTGTTCAGTGACTGTCTAATAAACCCAAGACCTTGAGATGAGCCGTTGTTATCAGATAATCAATGTTATTTGCTACATCAGTGTTTACACGTTTACAAGTACATTTCCAGGTTTACTTAGCCAGAAATAAACCTACCAAGTAAAAATAGAGAATACACAACAGCGAAAATCAAGAAAGTGTATGGGCAATGAAGAAACAGATTTTCAGTTTGCTCTGCATCAGTTGTGAGGACTGTCAGACAAAAAGGGAATCACAAACAGGCTGTTTTAAATCAAGGACTCAGTCACTTGTGCTGATTAAGTTCCTTTGTTTTGGCAAGGAAAAGAAACTCTCAAAAGATGTTTGTATCAACAGACAATCTGATCAAGTCCAGATACAGTCTGGACAGTGCAGTGACAGTAGCACCAGTAATAAATCACTGTGAAGTTTAACCAACAGTGTACATTTTATGTGCACTGGATCAGTCTGGAGGTATTAAGCTACAATCTTAAGATATTAACTGGTGATGAAGTTGATGTGTTAAATGCAGAGTGGATCTGAAACTGCAAACACATCTCTGTGCACCCATAAGTGTGTAATCTGCTAAGTCTGTTGTGATCTTGATTTGTTCCAGTCTCCTCTGACTTGGATCTCCTTTGAAGCTGGTCTAAGAATTGACTCCATGTTCTTTCCTACAGATGTGCGACTGACTGAGTTTAAAGCACGTATTTGGACTAGTAGGAAGAAGTGTGTAACATACAGACTGCATCCCTGCCAGTATTTAGTGTTTTGGCTTGAGGGAAAGGAGAACTCACCCACCCTCACCCTGCCGTCGGCTGCTCGGTGGAGATAAAAGATTCGGAGTGTTTTTACCTGCGTTTGTCTCCGCCGCTCTGTATCTGGGAATTACACCAGGGAGCTGGTCGATAACGCCACTACAATCAGGCTCGCCACAGTGAGTAGCGTGTTCTCCTTTCAGGGCTGTCACAGAGGAAAGACAATGCAGCACACCTGTAGGCTCCACCGAGAGCTTCCTCTGTTTCATTGTCAGCTCAGTGCGCTGGGACTGAGACTGCTGCTCGCCTCTCTGGATACTCTCTTACATCGCACAGAAAAAACTAGACAGCAAGACATGTGCTGCATGCTTGCTCATGTATTGGATGCAATCATGTAAAATGGAAGTCCTGTTGCTTCAGTAAAGGATTGTTTTCATGTGTAGTAAAATTATCATATTGACTGTGAAAATTCATTCTTCATCAGTAAATGGAATTTGCTTAGTTGTCAAGGATGATATTCAGTAGTTAACAAGCAAGCAACTGTTGGAAATGTGACCTCGTTTACATATTGGCAGGTGGATCTCCTTCACTTATAGTCAAACTGTAAAATAATGGTACAAACAAGTATTTGTTGTTTTCTAATGTATTCAGCTTCATATTTAAGAATAGTGATTTTGCATGTTTTAGACAAATAAACAAAGATGCTCTCTACATGTTCAGATTTTGCTGAAACTATTGTAGAGATGTGTTTGTAGTACTGTATTGTGTTTTCAGGACAGGCGTATCTGTTATTTTGTCAATCCACAGAAATCGCTCTCTTTAGAACTGGTCCCCAAGCTTAGCAAAATTATCCTAAATGATTAATCAGCTTGTCAATGGAACATTTACAAAAGTTCCCTTTTTATCTATGGCATGCTAGATATCAGAAGTGTTCCCTAAGTGTTTCCCCCATCATTTCACCAGAGCATGACTCATTTTCCCATTTTTCTTCTGGACCACAGACCAACATAAATAGCTGTTTTTCCAAGAAAAAGTTAGTTTTAACATTTCTAATATTTTTTCTCCACCCTGCTTGACAATAAAACCAGTTTATCATTTCCTAATCTTCCTAGAATCTGACCAACAATGACTCAAACAACAGCTTTTTGGATGTTTTTACTTTAATAGGCAGACAGTAGAAATGAAAATCTTTCATCTGATAAAACCTCATTAGCACTGCCAGCATTTCACTTTTACACATGTGCATGCGATGTGTTGGAGTCAATATTATATCTTTATTGAAGAACAGCATCTTACCAGAAATAAGGAACACAGTAGAAAATAAAACAGGACTTTTGCAGTTAAAATGTCATCTGAGTGACAAGATGACTTCTTGCAAATATTGATCTATAGGAATCAATAAGCCAGTATTATGCACAGAGGATTGTTGTAACACAGTCCTGAATTCATGTTGTGTAAAATAACTAAAATCATATTAATCATGACCTTTTGACTGACAACACACTGACACTGTAGAGACACTTATAAATTTAATAGACAATAGTGTCTTAACATTTACAAAACATACAATCACAGTTTCTTTTCAGGACTTTAGATTAACTTTGTTCCACAGAAACAATTTCAGAAGTGTTCATGTACCAGTGAGAGGGTCAAGATTCTAAAAGATGTGAGCATGCTGCTGAAATGGCAGACTGCGGTGTGTGGAAATGAAATCCTGAAGATAGACAGACACATACAAATTAAAACAGAGTATTTGCATGTATAAAAGAAAGACGGTAGAGCGAGTCCTTCTGTCCAGCCTCCGTTTCTTGAAGAACCTCTGTCACCTGTATTTCTGTTTCTCCCTATTCTGGACTGCCACCCCCTCGTGCACAATCTGTTCCTGCTTCCTGGACTCGCTGATACAATTCACTCAGAGGCTCAGTTGCAGGGAATGAGACAGCAGTCAAGGAAAATTCACAGAAAGTATTTTATTACTGAAGCACCGTATTTACAGAACTACAATTCCCAACCAAGAAGTAACAAGCGAGCCAGAAGTCAACAAAAATGCTTAAGCATAAACTAACTCAGGGAACCCCCCAGTGAACAGGAGGTGAACTACGTGAAATAATACGAATAACTGTAAACCCAAGTATGGTACTGCCAAGGTGAGAATACTAACTCAAGTAAGTGCTCAGAAAACTAAACTAAACCCACAGTAACCCTTATGAACAAGAAACCCTCAGCTCCACGGTAATCTAACGTACACCCTGTAAAGACTGGGAAATGATCACTCTCCTAACTCGGGCTACAAAACACCACTCAGAATGTTCAGTCTGGTATTGCTCGGGTAGAGGAACTTAGCTGACAGATCTAGTTGGTCTGAAACTCAGTCCTATAGTCCAGAATGTTCTGCTTCTTTCCACACACTGGGTTGTGAGGTGGCGGCTGCTGTCTGAAGGTGATGATAGTCCAATTCTCTGTGGCAGGTAAGTTGGTATCCCGTATGGGCTTCCAGGCCAGCCTCTGTATCCTAAGCATTCCAAATCTGAGAGATGAAGGCTCCAACACAGTGGGAATGGCACGCGAGTGGGTCGGTCCAGGTGGCACGAATGGTGAACAGTCTGAACAAAGAATTACTAATGGCTCACTGTCACTGGCCACAGCCAGAAGCTGTGGCCATAATACTCACCTGGCTTCCTGGACTTCACAACCTGCCAGTCCGCCATTCTCAACTCACAGCCCAGTTCCCCTCCACCCCCACCCCCCACTTCCTCACGCCTGCCGTCACAGCCTCCGACCGTCAGCCAAACACCAAGCCTTCTCCAAACCACTTCACCCTCGAAGGGTTTTAATCATATTTCAGTATCATTATTGATCCAAAAAAGCACTTCACTGTGATGAAAACAAACTCTGTAAGAGATTAGTGAGACACCAATAATTAATGAAATGTGGATTTTGACAAAAATGTTATCAGAAGCTAAAGTGTGGTGCTTCCAGTTGTTTGTAGAGGTCTTTCCTCTGAGTTTATTATAATTGTAAATCCCCCTCCCCCGACATGTAGACAGGATTAATCAATGTACTATGTCTGTGGAAAAAAGTTAAAGTTGCTCAATGTATCAAGCGTCTCATGAATCTGCAGAATTGGGGTGTGTTGAGTACTTTGCTCTGAATGGACAGTTTTGTTTTTTCTAATGTACCTGCCTGTTTTGTAGTTTGTCCACACAGTACAGTTGAACCAGTTTTAACACTGCACCGATACATTAATATCCAATGTCTGTAATTAAAGTGTCCCAGCCTTCAATAACATGAATTACTTCTAACTTTCACTGTGATCATTTTTTAATGCTAATACAACCAAATGCAGCACAAATGTGTTGTTATTAACCTGGATTTGTGATGATTTTATCAGATGACATAATGTTTATATTGTATCAGCAGCAGCACAAATAACTGCTGGATAACATTTACTGTTTATTAACACTATCCAGTATTTGCTCAAATTAAATACTGTCTGACTACAAAGACAGAAAAATATGTAAATGAGAATTTGGCTTTTTTAAAGGTGATCATAGATGGATGAGGGTTGTAACAGGTTCAAACTTGGCCAAGGACGTGAGTGCGTGTGTTATGATAACTTTCAGCGTCTAAAACATTCTGTAACCTTTAAATTCCCTGTAACTGATAACATCCTCTTGGTTATTACCCTGCATTTGTGTTGATTTTGTGAGATGATACCGCACCCATTGATTTGGTCAGCTGGGTTGTGTGTCCCTCCCATCAGACTGTGGCTGTGATCCTTTCACTGTAAAAGGGGGACTATTAATCTGCTTTTGTTGATCAGGTGTTCACCACAAAGAACAACATTTGTTAGCTGGAAATGCTTATGTGGGCACAAATAGTTTTCTCACACATACACATCTTACTACTGATGCAGTATGAAGACTGTAAGAAGTTTCCAGGTGTGAATGTGTGTGTACCTGTAGGAGCATTATCAGGGAGTTTGTGACAAAAAGGCATTATTCTCAACAACGTCTCCCTGGCTTAATGTCCTGTCCTTGTGGCACATCATCTGGCTTCAGTATTTATTTATTTATTATTCTCAACTGTAGTTTGTATTGCTCCACTGGGATTCATAAAGTTGTGTTATGTCTCAATGTATTATCCAAGTAAATGATGATAGAGTTTCTTTCATGGATCGTAAATTGTGTCTCCTGGAATTTTTCCTTTTCCCTGAAGAACTGTCAAGCCTAAAACAAACTTTATTGTCCTCAGCAGACATGCAGAGTGCATGGATTCTACATGAAAAGCAGAACATGGTCAGTGTGAGATGTATTTTAATGATGTTTGCTGCTGCATTATTAACCATCAAAACACAATGTGCAGGTTTCCAGAAGTGAGAGTAATACAACTTTCCACTTTGCTATTTTTATGCGACTTCAGGATAGAAACCTACACAATGTGTCTAATAGCTTAACATTCCAGAAAAAAAAAAAAAAAAAAACTTTTCATTGTTGGTTCTGAACTATTGATGATTGCAAGCAGAGGATACATTTTGACACAATCTTTACTTAAATGAGGTCACGTTCATTTTGTCTGCAGACTCATTTTGTTTTCCCTTGCTGTGCTGCCTTCAGAACCTGCCTTTATTCCCCCCTACTCCATTGCTTTATTCTGCTTTTCATCTTTTCTTTCCACCGCTATAATCATCCCCAAAAAGCTTGCAACTTGTGAACTTGGGGAACACTAAATCCCCTCCCCTCCTTTTTCTCCTCCACACACACTCACACATTTGCACACACACACACACACACACACACACACACACACACACAAACAGTGGCAGGGATCTTAGGCATTCACGGGCTGATGATTCCGATAATCCGAGTTCAAATACAATTCCTGGATCACAGGATTTAAATGACATTATATAGAAATTAGATTTCACATCTAGAGCAACTGAACCTCCCCCGATCCCATCTCTTTCTAATTACGCTACTTTCCCCTTAAATCTGCACCAGACTCTTTCTTCTGCTCCCCTTTTTGTTCATTCTGCTTGAATACAGGCTGGGATATTCTTTAGCTGCACAATGCATCTATTACAATACAAAGTAACCCAGGAGCTGCTATATATTCCCAATGATGGCTCCCCGGTGAGTTGCGTAGCGTGTTTGATTCAAGGTGGGCTGTGGTGTTACAGAAAGCAGAGGGGAGCCCATCCAGCCGTCTGCCTGGAAGTGACATGTGAATATTTACAGCAGGCGACCCAGTTCAACTGAAACCAGCTTCGGAAAGGATTTGAAACTGAAATCATTAAAAAAAAATATGAATCATATGAGTTCCTCTGATTTCCCCAAATAATGCAGGTGTAGTAGACTACTGAGGTCACTCTTTACTGTTGTTACTTTTACACACATCAGGATGTCTGATGGACATGTACACACCATCAGGGCTTGCTGGATGCTGCTGGGTGTGTCTGTACACTATGTCTGCCTGTGTGACAGCCGACACTGAGAAGGAGTCCATTTCCTGAACCAGAGTGTGACATCCAGCTTGAACCAGATAAACTTGGATGTAGCATCTGTGATGTCACCCAAAGGATTCTGAAGAATTTTTTTGAAAGCTTTTTAAACAGTTGCACAGCTTGTGAAAAGAGACATGCATATCAAACAGATCTGCTGAAAGCATGCTCAGCCCAAGTTGGATTCATTCATGTGAGACTTCACTAGTCAGTGTGTTTTTTTGTTGGTAAAAAAATATGTCAACATTCCCTTAAGCACATCCTCGAAGTCACCCAAATGTGTTAAATGCACTCTCCGTCTCATAAAACACTTGCTGAGGTGATTTTTGATTAATTAAAATTCCTGTTTTCGTTTGGGCTCACAGTGGCTCAGGGTTCTGGGCCTGGGATCTTTCTGCATGGAGTTTGTATATTCTTCCTGTGCATGTATGGGATTCCTCCAGGTACTCCGGCTTACTCCCATAGTTCAAAATCATTTTGAAAGAAGTCAAAAAACATGCTAACGTTAATTGGTGATTCTAAATTGTCCATAGCTGTGAGTGTGTGTGATTGTTTGTCTCTCTATGTAGTCCTGTGATAGACTGGTGACCTGTCCAGGTGTCCCCTGCCTTCACCCTCAGTCAGCTGGGATAGACTAATGAGGATTAAGCGTGTACAGATGATGGATGGATGTTTTTGTTTGACCTGAAAAATGCTAGAATTACTAAATAGTAATTTAATTTAATTAAGTTTTTAATCAACATTACTCAAACGGGGGCAAATCGTTCTTTCATTAGGAACTATTTTCAGAAATACTTCAAGAGTTTGTTAAATTCTGTCAAAATAAACAGTATGCTTGTTGATATTGGCACCAGTGGAGCGCTCAGCCATTGATGAGTACATTATCGATCTTAAAACTTTTCTGGAACGTCTTGTGTGTGTGTGTGTGTGTGTGTGTGTGTGTGTGTGTGTGTGTGTGTGTGTGTGTGTGTGTGTGTGTGTGTGTGTGTGTGTGTGTGTAGTCATGTCTTTTATCAGCTGCGAAATATCTCAAAGATCAAGCAGATTTGATATTGTAAGAAAGCTGAGAAGTGATTGTATGTCTCTTCTCCTGCCTCAGCCAAGCAGTTGGAGCTTTTCTGCAGATGGTTCGCAATGCAGCTGCCCACTTTGTAACAAGGACAAAGCACAGAAAGCACATTACTCCAGTCTATCTGGACTGGCTGTAAGTGGAATTTAAATTTCAGTGTAAGACGTCTCTTATGGGGGAGCTCCTGAGTGCATTTGTGAACTGTTGTGTCTATATTGTAACTTAGTTTTTCAGATAAGCTATCTAGTATCCAATGAATGTTCACAGAGCCTGACTGAAGACCCAGGCAGGTTGAGCTATTGCTGTCTTAAGCTCCAAACTCCTCATGCTTTTAAATTTGAAAATTATAGAAACTTGTTTCGTTTCCTACACAAAGCGCTCTTCATTTACATACTTATTATGTAACACACTTTGATTCTTGTTTGCAGAGTAAATTCATTGGTAGTTTGGATGAGAATGTGGTTTACTGACCTCAATGAAGACAATATATAATAAGATCACAACACTTTTCTTTTAAACCTCATGGTGTAGGTGATGTTTCAGGATTTTTTACATGCAGATAGGACTCACTGAAAAACTTATTTGGTTTGGAAATAGTCAGATTTTGAGATGAATGTCAACATTGGCCCCCACCTCGACTGCCCCCCATCCCCACCTCCCTATCCATCACTGGCTATCAACCACTTCAGTGTTTGTCATAAGAGGAGTGTGGGACTGTGTACTGTGTGTGACCAGGCAGAGATGGGCTCAGATAAAAGGATTCTGCCAAGTCCTGATTAGATCTGCTCCCATGTTTGTCTTCCAGTATCAGGGATTACATGATTTATTAGAGTGTGCTGGGACTGTGTGTTGCAGGGTGCTAACTCTCCCACCTACGCCCCATAGGGGAGTGCATTCCACAAAACTTCATGCAAATGAAGCCACCACTCTGTGTGTGTCTCTCTGGTGCATCCCTGCAGCCTGTTTAACTCTCTCCTCCCCAACTGAAGCACCTCGAGGTGACTCACATCATTTTCTCCATTAATGAGCTCCATGATTGCAAATAAACAACAGCGAAACAGCAGATCGATGAACTGCCAAGCGTGACATTAATTAGTTTAATATTGGCCAATTTATTATATGTAGGGAGTTTTTAAGGAAGGTGAAGAATGCTTTATGCCTTGTAAAATACAATATTTTTACATGTGTGTGCAAATTAGCAATATATCTCTGTTTATCAGACTGATAAACTTAGACATGATTTTGAATTCATACATTTATTGTTTTGTTTGGAACAGAATTGTGTCATAGTTCTATGCCAAGGTTTAAAAGAGAGCTTAAAGGCCCCTTCATCTGCAACAAAAAGAACGTATAAAACTCCTGGCTGCAATAGCATCATCTGCCACTGATTTAACAGTGACACCTGTTTTCACACTGAGTGACATATGCATGTATGTACACTTACATCGATCAGGCATAACATTATGACCACCTGTCTAATAATGTGTTGGTCTCCTTTATGCTGCTAAAACTCCTCTGATCCAGTGGTTCATGGACACGGGACCTTTGGGGATGTCCTGTAGCACCAGGGTGGTGGCAGTGAATTCTGTGGTCCTGTGGGTTGCAGGGTGGGCCCTCTTTAGATCAGGCTAATACTGGACCATCCCACAGATGCTCAATAAGATTTGCATCTGAGGAGTGTGGAGCCCAGGTGAACAGCTTTTGCTCTGTTGTAGCCACTCTTGAGCAGTTTTTGTGGTGTGTCGGGGAGCTTTGTCCTGCTGAGGATGGCAACTGGCATCAAGGTCTGCTGTTGCCATGGGGGTTGGCGGGTTGGGGGGTTGACCTGTTTGACCTGCAATGTTTATGTAGCGACTTGCAGCTTTAATTGCAGCAAAAGGTGGCGCTACAAAGTATTAATGCAAGGGTTGCACACCCGACTTTTCAGTTTTTTATTTGTTAAAAAAGTTCAAAATATCCAATAAATTTCATTCCACTTCACGATTGTGTCCCAATTGTTGTTGATTCTTGACAAAAAATTAAAATTTTATATCTTTATGTTTGAAGCCTGAAATGTGGCGAAAGGTTGAAAAGTTTAAGGGGGCCGAATACTTTCGCAAGGCACTGTAAGTGATGTATAATACATAATAATGTCATAAGAAACTAAAATTAAATGAACAGAAGCTGATCAAAGTCACCCTATTACTAAGAGCTCAGTTTATCTATCAGTGATTTCTGAAACCGTGAAACCAAAAGCTCAGGACCTGAAAGTGTGACCTGCTGTTAGATCCTGATCGATCCTTTCTACACGTCAAGATAATTTATAGTTAAACTTAATTAATTAAGTTCCTGCTGTTGTTCTGTGCGTAAACGTGCACAGCTCGCTCTCTTGGACACATCTGTGGATCCTACTGCTGTCTGACGCTGCAGGTTTGTAATAAACCACAAAGAAATAGTCCTGAACAGCTGGAAACTACACTGCCATTCTGGCTGTGACAGAGATGTAAAGACATGTAGATCCACACAGTGTTATCTGTCATTGGATCCTGGTCTGGAGGGGATCCACTGTCCATATTCTGTCAGCAACAATTCATGATTTTAAGAATTTAATGAAGTTGTTGTTCCATGTGCAAATACATGCAGCTCTCTCTTTACACAAGAGTAAACTGCATGAAAAAGGTGTGGCATACAAACTGTGTATTAAGCCTCTCTGTGATGCTTTTGCATGGATATTGGTGCTAAAATGTAGAAATATCATTCCATGAATCATTTCACACCTCTGGAAGTATTGCTGCTTGTACATGTTTATCCGTTAATGTGACAATTCAGTCCAAACTTACTGTGTTGAGAGTGATATGGACATCTCACTAGGTTCAACGTAGTAATACTGCCATCTGATCAATGGAAAGGAGTCTTAAAAGGGTCAAAATTTTGCAAAAGAGGACTATAAGTAGCATAATAACAACAACTATGCATCCGTAGTGTATACAGCATTGCAACCAAATGCACAGGTGTATCCAGGTTTAAGTCAAAAGAGACTTGAACCAATGATTCTTTGAAAAATGTGCAGAATAACAAACCACATCTGTACCTAAACTGACCATTGCCTTGGACAAATTATTTTATTTAATTAGTTAGCCCTGATCCTTCCCTCCCTGCAATGTTTTTTCAATAACAAAAAATGTGTCTAAAGCAAGACATAAATGTAAAAATTATGTGAGAGTAATTATAAAGTTTTAGATTCTCATACATGTATTGTGTTTCCCTGTGTTTTTACAAACAAAATGTTTATATATATATATATATATATATATATATATATATATATATATATATATATATATATATATATATATATATCCATCCATTCTCTATACACTGCTTTATCCTCACTCGGGTTGCGGGGGGTGCAGGAGTCTATCCCAGCTGACTCCGGCGAAGGCAGGGGACACCCTGGACAGGTCGCCAGTCTGTTGCAGGGCTACATATACAGACAAACAATCACACTCACATTCACACCTACGGGCAATTTAGAGTGATCAAATAACCTCAGCATATTTTTGGACTGTGGGAGGAAGCCAGAGTACCCGGAGAAAACCCACGCATGCACAGGGAGAAAATGCAAACTCCATGCAGAAAGATCCCAGGCCCACCCCAGGATTTGAACCGGGGCTCTTCTTGCTGCAAAACTTTTAAGTTCAAGATCTCCAAAATTCTCAGAAACCCCTTCGAACTTGTAGATTTTGGCACCAGGAAATGGGTTCACAGGACAGAAAAAGTGAGAACTCATGTATAAATTTTAGATTGACATTTATGGGCTTTGTTATCCAATGAAGAACTGAGCAGATATTAGATGGCTTAAAAATGGTTTAATGATGAATTTCCACAAGGAAAATACTGGTAGTTTTACCACTCGATCATTTACTCAGCAGTGGATAAGGCATTACAAACTCATCCTGTGCAATCAAATACTTTTCAGACCTACAGAACTTCACTTTGACAACATAGCTTTCTAAATAAATATGTCAGAATTTGGAGGGAAATGTGACTAAATTGATGCAGATGACTTTTTATTTTAATGGAATGGTGCAATATTTTAGTCAGAATACTCATCATGTGGGTTCAAGCATGATTTAGAGTCATTTGATGCGGTCAGAGAGTAGAACAGAATGATCCTTTGAGCAACTTAAGAGGAACTACAAAAGAAAAGCAGTATGTTAGGAGATGAAACACCATGATTCAGTGCTTTTAAATAATGTAAATATGTCAAACAGTCAACGGTTTCCTGAATCCTTAAGTATGACTCTCTGAATGAATGGCGAGTGTCTGTGAATTTACTAGATAACAAGACAGTAACAACAATAAGTGAGTCTGCATGCTCACATCTCATTTCCCAAAGCAGTCTTCCTCCTCTTCATCCCTTGGGGCTCAGCTGGACATCCTAAGCGGGGGTCAAGGTGGTTGCTGTTCTCTGAAACTGCTGCTGACCATCAGTCTGCCAAGCCAGCTTATTTACAGCCCACCCTCCTCCACCCAGCCACGTTCAGCCTCTGACAAACGCCCTACACACACCCTCATCGCCTCTCTCTTCCTCTGTGCACACACTCTCTCTTTCTCCCCTGCACCCTCTCTATTTATCTCTATCTCTCGCTTTCTCTCTGGCTGGGTGTGAAGACACCAGCAGCACGCTCCAGTGGAGACAAATCAGACCTTCCCGGCCGTGTCATCGTAAAACATCCCCCAGGAAGGTTGCGACCTCCTCACCCTTTCAACTCATCTGCAGGCACAGCGAGTCAGGAGAGGAGGAGGGTTCTCCATGCAGCAGCATAACTACCCCATCCACATTACCACAATAGAAGAGTCAGGAAGTGACACCAAAGGCAACGGGGTTAAGCAAAATGCATGAGCAGGGATGGAAATATTACTAAATACTCTCCAGAAAATGCACTGCACTGGAAAAAAAATCAATTCAGAGGAAATGCCAATAAATACACGATGACTGTTAACAGTCACCTTGCTCCTGTGTACAGTATTTATATCACGTTAAATGATCACAGTTATCAAAGCACAAGACCATATAGGATGACCGGCGATTACAACGCTTGCAGCAAACCTCATAGTTTATTTATATCTACATTTCAAACAACTATGTCTCCAAAAAGATATTCATATACAGCAAATTTTCAAAAGCCAAAAATAACTTTGAAAGAATCATAATGCTGCCATAATGAATACATACATTCATCCTATCATCTTGTAGTTTCGGCAGGAATTTTCTCCTTTTGGTAGGTTTAAGGAATAGCTATAAATTTTCAGAGTGCCTTCTGTGAGATAGTGACAGTAAAAGATTGATAAATGCTAACTGGTGTCAGACTGCTATTAGCCAAGTTTGCATAAAGGCTACCTGTACACGTGCAACATTTTTGTGGAACAAGGCAGAGCTAAATTTAAATCTATTTCTTGATAAACATCGTAGGATGCAGTGACTGTAAGCAGCTAACTAAAGTTTCACTGTTGTGCCATGTTTTACACCACTGTGCCTTTACAGAAACCAAAAATTGTCCCCATTTGTTTTCTTCTGCTTTGTGCCACTATGGATTACGCAGGAAACAGTCTATGCACAGGCACACTATTTCCCCTGGATCCATTCTTTATGCTAAGCTAGGCTAACCACATCCAGTCTCCTGGAACACACACAAGAAGGGACATAAGGAGGGAGGTTCCAGTTCCTCCAGAAGATCAGATATCCATAGGGAGCTTTTAGTAGAGTTGGTGTTCCTTTGTGTCAAAAGGAGTCAACTGAGGTGGTTTGAGCATCTGATTTGGATGCCTGATGGACACTGTTCTGTCAAGGTTTCCCCCGAACTGAAAACTGAAAAGTGTTGCTGGGGAGAGTGGTGTCCAGAATGATCTGCTTATTCTGATGCCACCTTGGCTTTAAAAAAAAATGAATGCTTTATGGAAAAAGTCAAAGCAGACTTGAAATACAATGTTAATATACCTCAACCAATAGGTTCTGCAGGTTACAAAAGCTACAAAGCAGATTAATGTTGTCTTCAAAGGTAACCATTGTGAGCAATTTCTGATCTGGCATCCTTGACAAACCACCAATACATGGAAATCATTCTGATACTTGGTGGTGGATGTTCAAAGTTTCCTTAAGAGGCACCCCATAAGTTCTTCTTTTTGTAGCTTTATGCTACTTGGAATGTCTCCAGGATGATTTTTTGAGGTGTTTTGTTTCTATATTTGATCCTAACAACTCAGTGATATAGTGTTTTGCTTTTCTGCAACTACTTTTCAAGCTGTCCTTTAACGGCTCACCTTGGTTGTACACAGCAACACTCTTTACTCCTGGAAAGATCACGCTACATCTCTTCAAACGCATACACTCACAGTCTCCCTCACACACAGTTTCAAGCTCATCCAGCGTCAGACTCCCTGTTGCTCTAACCTGATGGAGCCATCAGCCAGAAGCCAGACAGGGAGCAGTTGCTCTCATGGTCTCATCCCCACTGCAGAGCCTTGACACAGGGAGAGACAAACAATTTGGCCTCCCTCCCACAGTCACAGCTCTGGGAGCCAGCAGGGGAGGCAACTAGGGTGTGTGTGTGTGTGTGTGTGTGTGTGTGTGTGTGTGTGTGTGTGTGCGTGTGTGCGTGTGTGCGTGTG
Source organism: Acanthochromis polyacanthus (assembly GCF_021347895.1). NCBI lineage: Eukaryota > Metazoa > Chordata > Actinopteri > Pomacentridae > Acanthochromis > Acanthochromis polyacanthus. The sequence continues at coordinate 22,288,171 of NC_067125.1, forward strand.
TGCGTGTGCGCGTGTGCGCGCGTGCGTGCGTGCGTGCGTGTGCATGTGAAAAAGAAGACGAGTTGTATTTTTGAGTGTGGGTCCCAATGTGGAAAATGTCAGCCACCAGCATAGGGGATCTATTTGCAGCCAAATAGTTTGCTTCATGAATCTTAACGTGGTTTGCTTTCAACAAGTGGGATATATTTTCACTGTATTCTTTGCATATAGATAGCCTCTCTTTTGTCCTTCCCAGAAATAGAGGATGTGTGCATACAGGTTGTTTGGTCAGCTTTGAACATTACCACGAACAAGGTAAGACTGCAGGGCTTTTGACACAGGTCTAGGACAAAGGGAAATGGGGTCGTGTGCTGAAATGGTTAATGTGAATTTTAATAGAGGCGGCAATGTCATTATCTCCAAATCCGCTGAGCCCTCTCGACCGGGGGGTTGCGCCGTCGACGGCCACTTTACATCCCAAGCGTGTCGGGCCAGAGACCAGGGGCATGACTGCCAATCCCATCCGGAGGATTTGCATCCTCCTCCACCAAATTCAGTAAGCACATGCAGGCTCATAAAGGTGTGAGAATTGAGGAATTTGTCTGGGAGACATGGCCAAAGTCAACGAGCTAGTTTTGCCTTCCAGCCACATGAAAAGGGAAAGAGGTCGAGGCCTTTACGAGGCACCTGAATCCTCCTCCTGTGTCCGGTGAGAAAAAGGCCACAGCAAAGGAAGAGTGCCTGCCTTTAAATGAGATGAACACTGTCAGATTTACACACTGCTATGGTTTCCACCAACCCCTGATAATCCCTTTCCAGAAATAAATTGTCCCATTAAAATGAAATGTTGCCCATATAGGTTTAATAAATTGAAAACGCTTGTTTGAATCCTCGGTAATTTGGACGGAATCCCAAGCATGTAGCAAAGGCTGCAGCGAAATAAGATTATTTGCTGTGTATTATAATGTATG